>NW_027271634.1:407500-656587 GCF_040938485.1 Diadema antillarum | reverse complement strand
TGAAGAGGATGATAGCGATGAAGATGATTCTGATGAAGATGATTCTGATGAAGATGATAGTGAAGGTCAGTCTGTAGGTGATGGTAGTGATATATTAATGATGTCATCACCACATATAACATGCTTAGTTGGTTGCTGTCTCTGTTTCATGAAAATATGTGAGCCTTAGATGTCCCATATTTTCATAGTTTATGTGTGGTTCTTATTCTGTTTGTGTGAGAATTTACACTATTGAAGTTAACTTCGAAAAAAAATGAGGAGTGAAATGATAGAAAAACAATGTTGGTGTCCAAGATTTATTACATATTTTTTTTTTTGCATTATCTATTATATGAAGTCACAATATATGAAGTCACAATAAAGATCTGTTGCCAGTTTCCATTTGATTTTTGTTTATGTGTGTGCGTGTGTTTTTTTCCCCCGGTTATTGCAGTTTTGTCCATTTTGTATGCATTGTTTTCTGATATTTTTGCCAGGTCACCTCCATCTACTATCATTCTAATGCATGTTCTAGTTGGGATTGGTGGTACTTCCATTTTTATCAATTCAGAGCAATGGATGATGATACCCTTAAGAAGAAGTCCTTGAGATTCCATAGCATATTTCTATGATACATGTGATAAATTGTCTGATACAAAATGTGTGGTTTATTTATACCTGTATATACAGGAGAGGAAGAAGAACACACACCACAGTATTCGCTTCGCCAACATCGCACTATTACTGACAGATATTCTGCACCTCTTTCAGGTGAGATAGTCTGCAGATGGTTCCATTATTTGTTGTAAAGGTATCAAACAACACATTGGGATGTTCTTTTGACAGTTTTTTTGAAAGGCAATTTAGAAAGGTATTTAATTGCCATACTGTTTATCAGCTTGTATTGTTTGTAGCTTTCCCGCACCCTGGCCTATACTCAGCTATAATTAACAATAGCAAGACATTGCAAAGGAATTCCATAACTTCCTCTTTTGGCCATTTTCACATGACAATGAAGCTTTTTCTTCAAATATCATAGAAAGATTAAATGAGAACTTACCTGTTTAAAATTTGATCTTTATTTACAAGAAGTTGTAGGAAGAGCATACATTGAGAGACCCACTTTTCACACATGCCATCATTTTTCAGAGCATCAAATACAACTGTATGGCTGGTGATAATTTTAAAGATTGTTGAGAACGTAACATCAAGTTTAAAAACTTTGGGAAAGAGGGAATGTATTCTATTTGTACAACTCCTTCATAAAATAAAGATCAAATCAAGCAGGTAAGTTGTCATGTAATCTTTGTATTTTACTTCTGGAGTCTCAAAAAGAGACTACATTGAGATTTTGAAGCCCAGCAATCATATTTGCTACAATAGAAGAAAGAAATGGCTCTTATGATTTGTCATTTACCAATTGGGTAAGTTGTCTACTGTAAAAGTGGTTTCTTTCGCGGTGGTTTTATTTTCCCACTTTTCGCGCTTTGAGGTTGAACCGCGAATTTAACATGTTTAAACATGTTAATGTTTTGAACTCGCCGCTTGTTATATGACAACGCTATTGCGCACATGCACACACGAAGATTATGGTTAACACACTCAGCGATACTGCACAATGTAGGTAAAAGCATGTTATAGGCCTAAAGTACTCGAGAGATGGGATTTCAGGTAAGCCTACATTTAATTTTAATTTCCATTTAATAAATAAAAGAATGACTGGATTATAGTTTGGGTTTTCATGCGCAAAATAAAACAGTTTTTGCTGACTGAATTCACAGATTTTGCCGACCGCGAATTTAAACACACGCGAAAAGTCGGCACCGATGGAAACCGCGAAAGTATCTGTACGCGAAAGAAACCACTTATACAGTACCTTGTCCGGTCATTTCTTTAAGAGAGCAGTTGTGAGATACTTGCTCCCATCATCATGCAAAGGTTTATTACAGAACTTTTTTATAGAACTACAAAGACATGTGGAGAGAGGAAAAAAAAGTAACCCATTTGAAGCTAGAATTAGAATTTTGAGTGTAACATCTGATGCACAAAAACATGCATAAATTAGCATAATTTGCATAATTAAGAGGAAACAACCATGTTTTTAGAAAATAAATGATTCATTTCTAGAGAGGGCAATGTGCATGTTGATTTTTGCCACGATCGCACAGTTGACGGCCGAGATCCAGGGGGAGGCCACTTGCTGTGTGGCTGCGTGCTGTGTCCCCCTGTAAGCGCTGGCCTTTAATTAACTAGGTCGGGCTATAGTAGGTAGATGATAGAGCTGGGGGCCTGGGAGGCCCCCCCTCCAGATCTTGGCAATCGAAGGTGTGATCGTGACAAAAATTGGCACACACATTGCCTAGATGACGTCATCTAAAGTACCATGAAGTTAATTTTTCAGAAAATTGTCATTTATGCTAAATTATGCTAATTTATGCATAATGATGCATTAAATCAGACAGTTTGGTATAAATCACTCAATAAACCTCAAAACAGGCACTTTTTTGTGTAAATATTCTTTTTAGTGTCCTTAGCAACTGTAAGAGAAAAAAATTGCCATCGGAAAAATTTATTAAGTATTTATTGTTTTTTAATTTCTTATGTATTTCTTTGGGGTTTTTTTTTACTTTATTTTTTCATTGTTTTTTTGTATTAAATTTGTCTGCGACATTGTTCCGAACAAGAAGATATGTTATGAATTGATTTTAATCAATAAAACCCCCAAATAATCATGCTTTTATGAAATATGCCTGTAAGCACAGTTTGCATTGAAATTGTACACAAATTCATGTTTTTGAGCAATTTTGGGTATGACATGCATGTACACATTTATGCGTAACTTCAGAACCGTGCGCCCGGGCATCGCAAATTTGGTGTCAAAAAGATGTGGGAGAAAGAAAAATGTCATTAAACATCGCAGCGATAGCTTTTTGCGATGGCGATACATCGCGCGGAACGTCGGCCTAGTTAGGGTTAAAAGGCCTGCTGCTACCGCCAACTGTTGGTCTGTGTGTTGAAGCCCCTGAACTTGCAGTCCAGAAAAGAGAAAGCTGCTGCCCTGTAAGGGTGGTAGGTCTGTGAACGTGACATGCTTTTGATTGGATTTCTCATCAAACCTGATGCGGCTTCTGTTCCTATTTCAGGTCTTTCATCTGCTTTCCCCAGTTCATCACTGAACAGGAATTTAGTAACTAGTGTGGTCGGCTTGCAAAGGTGAAAATAAGTAGCGGCCATGTCCGACTTGATGAGCTCTTTTCTCAACGAACCGAGTTCAAAATTAGCATTGCACAGCAACACCAGTGCATCGTGCTGTGTGTCAGTCAGCCAAGTTGATGGAAAGGAGTGGATTAGGGAACTAAGCCCCTTCATCAATGGCTTCTTCATGCGTCGTAATTTAGCATCTCTGCTGTGAGTGTGTTGCGGTAGATTATCCCATATCAGGCAGTTTACCCTCGGAGTAGCAAGGTAGACACAATTGCTGGGGCTGGGTACATACTTGTATATGCAATCTGTTCCAGCTCTTTTTCCTCTAGCAGATGGCTGATGAGGTAGGTAGAAGAGCTAGCTATGTCCTCATTGACTGGCTGCCCAGTGTCACTCTGCTTTGCAAACTTTGCTGCGAGGACAGGAATATCTAGTATGTCTGCCTTGTTGGTAGCAAATTTGCCTTCTTTCTTGCCAGCTTGGTCTATGACCATGTCGTGCTTGTGTGGCTCCCCGCACTGCTGAAATTTGTTTCCATAGGAAACATCACATGGCCCGGCGCTTTGCGCCTCTTCGTATGCCACAAAATGGCGTGATGCCAGTTTCCACGCATTGATCACTTGATGAGGGATTTTTCCATCTTAGTAAGTCTGTCCTGAACATCTTAGGACTTATTGGCCATCTTTGGGCCGTTCTTTAATACAGCAGATTGTGGCGCTTTACCTGCCCTGTTTGTACATATGTATTCGATTTCGTAGATTTCTTTCTCGGCTTGTCTTTTTGTCTGTCGTAGCTGCCGTTGCGGGAGTAGAATGCTGTGGTTCTTGGTGTACAGTGCTGATTTCCACTTTAGCCGTATGATGCAGTTGTTGTGCCTCCATCACGATTTAGACACCGCGTGACTACGTTGAATGCAACAAGTATAAAGAAGCTCTGCTTACACATTAGCTAAGCACCACGGAGATTGTAGCACGAATCCAGGGAGATTGTGTAAAAATAAATTCCTCTACTGCTAGATCCTTCATCCGTTGGTACCGCAAAAACGTGATAAACAAGCAGATAATTCGACTGCAATAGGGAAGTTACTTCTAATAACTAGCACAGAAAAGCGATATAACTGAGCGTGTGCAAAGCAGGTCTCTCAATGTAGTCTCTTTCGGAGACTCCAGAAGTAAAATGTGATATAACTCTTGAGACATTACATGCCTGAAGAAAAGATTTATGTGGGCAATATGTACCTAGCAACAGGGCCAGGAAAATGTCAGGGATCAATGGTAGTAAAATTATTCAGCTGGTAGCAGACGTCATCTTGTTGCAGGTTCGCGTCAGTTGGATTTTATCAGTGAGTTTGATTTTATCAGTGGTTGTGATGCCAACTTCTGGTATCACTCTGCTTTTCCATTCTAGCTAGCCCACACTACTTGGCCCATGTTCTAAATGATTTTGGAGACATAGTGGTAAGTTCATGATTGCCCTGATAGATTGACAAGATAGAATAAAAAAGGAATGGACAAAGAAGCCTTTAGGGTGCAAAATGATATTAATCTTTCTGTTACAGAGTCTCAAAGGAGGAGGCCCAAGAACTACGAAGAGTTCATCAACCCTCACTCCCCTCTAAGACGTCATAGACTCAAGCACAAGAAACACCTCACACCAGTCAGAAGCCCTCAACTCCAGAGAAGGTAGGGCTTTGTGGTTTAAACAGTTTATCAACTCATAACTGCCTACAATGCATTCAATACAACAACATCAGACCATCAGCATGTAATTTATGGAGTCTGTCTGTCTGTCTCTATATACTTGTACAATGTATAAACTGAATAGATAGGCCAATACATAACAGTGTGTACTATAGATAAACAAATAGAAAGAGAAAGAGCAAGGGGGGGGGGGTGGATAGAAAGATAAGTAAATCATATGATTTTAGACTTATATTCTGTTATTGGTGCTGTTCTAAGTGAGCGAATTGGAGACAGAATAGAAGGTCATAGAAGGTTGGGTACATCCTAAGAGTAGAGTTTTGTCTCCCTTAACCTTATGATGATGAAATAATACTTAGCAGCATCAGGCTAACTATTAAGTTTGCATTCCTGTCATTATCAGGAGAATTTTTGAAATTGGAGATGTTCACTATGATTAGGCCTATGTTAAAGAAAATCTGATCTGTCTCTTACTAGGCAATCATTCGACAAAAGTGAGTGAATATTCATGACCTGTTACCTCAGTACCTTGAAAGATTTGCAGACACGAAACCCACCTCCTCCATTCAAAATTGAGCCAATTTAAATTGTTAAAATGCATGTAATCTAACAAAACCTTAAAACTGATACCTTTCCTATCTGCTGTCTGACTTTCACACTCCAAAAATGTTTTGAAATAACTGTTTTTACAAGAAATGTTTCTTGGGTGTTCTGAATGACCTGTTGTGTTTGAATGCCAAATCCTCAACAAGCTTGAATTCGTCTCAAATCTGTCGTTTTTGTCTAGTGGCTTGGGTCTCGCGGTAGGTTGTTTTGAAGTAGATTGGGACAAATTTTATATCAATGGAACACTTTGGTCTAGAGAATTAGATATTGATGGCTGAAATCAGAAATTCATTGTTTGGTGACTTTTGTCAGGGTGTCATGGTGACTGGCCACATTAGAACTTTTATTGCTAGGAAGAAAAATGGTCAACCCTTTTGTTGATACGCATCTGAATGAAAAATGATATCCTGCAGATCTGAACAATATCATACAGTACTTTGTCAACTTAAGAGGAGTTGCATGAACCAAAGGTGTGAAGGTTGATAAACAGCAACCAATAAAATGGGTGCAGTTGATGACCCCCTCAATTTCTGGTATTTGTGAGCACAAAGGTATTTTGATCTGGTTAAAGTCCCATGCAATAGCAGTTTATTTTGACTGTGAGTTGGTAACGCTTCTGTTCATAATATTATTGTTATGTTTTTATTTCTGTTGTTTTATCTTCTTCTTTTTTTAGTTCATGCAATGCAGGTCAAAGTTGAAGTACAAGAAATCATCAATTTATAAGCATAAATGCATTTAACATATCAATCTCATTCAATATCAAACCCTTATTGATATTTTGTTCATACAGTTGTGCCTGCTTCTTAACTCTTTATGTGCTACGTTCGCACGCCCGACTCAGTCGACGGCGTGCCAACTTCGCATATTTTGCTCAACGCCCCAAACCCACCCAAACCAATCGATAAATCGCCAAAGGCCCCACTACGATGAAAGCGTTTCTCGGATTTCGTTCCTTTCACACATACCTTGCATTTTATATGGTGATTGACTGGCAAGCTGTGTTTCCTACTGAATTTCTGTGTAAATTCTAAGTTTCTGTTAGTATGTTGTGTGCAAAAGTCATTCCTTTTTACAACACAGTAATTCCTCGCATTTGAAAGAAAAGCAATAACAGATTAGTCATAAAATTTACACAAAAGCAAAGCTTGGCATTTTCTGTACAACTTTGTTAACTTCAGGTCCAGCTAAACAGATATGTATAAAAAGTTATATGGATTTGAAAAACAGAATGTCTTTACAAAGCATGACAACGTTGGTGTCTCAGAATAATGTGGCACGCAGGGATTTATACCATGGCACATAAAGAGTTAACCTGATTAACCTGTTGAGGACTAGTCCCAAGTATACTCTGGCAGGGGTCTATGGGAAATGCGTGTTGTAGCAAAATCAGTCCGTCCTCAACGGGTTAAGATTAGTCCTGATTGTACTCGGGCTAGTGTCTATGGAAATGTGTCTTACAGCAAAATCAGCCCCTCTTCAATGGGTTAAATAATAGGTTGCTGTCAGTTTTGTTTATCTTCCTCTGAACACATTTTGTTAGTGAGTTTATAATCACATGCATTATGCAGTATAACACTTTTCAATGCCAATCAAAAAGTACGATGTAAGAGTGAAAGAAGAGAAAGAGGGAGAGAGATGGATGGAAAAATAGATTGATAGATAAAAAATAGATATGCAGACAGACAGACAGAAAGAAAGATAGATAGATAGATGTAGATATATGTAGATATGTAGATATATGGATAGATAGATAGATGGATAGGTATAGATATACATTGTAGAATGATAAAGATGTATGGATAGATGTATGGATAAATGGATATATAGATAGATAGATAGTTAAATAGATAGATAGATGGATAAATGGATTTATATATATATATAGATAGATAGATGGATAAATGGATATATAGATAGATAGATAGATAGATAGATAGATGGATAGATAGATAAATAGATAGATGGATAAATGGATATATAGATAGATAGATGGATGGATAGATAAATAAAGAAAGAAAGAATGAAAGAGCAAGGGGGGGGGGGGGTGGAGACATGTGTATTGATCTATGATTGAAAACCCTCGGCTTATTCATTATTCAACGTCAATTTACGTGTTATAAATTGAACAGGATATCCAAGATAAACTATAGGCCCAAGAATGAATAACATTGTGGGGAGCCTTCTGTATGGCAGATGAATTACTGTAGTTAGTCAGGCTGGATGCAGTATTGATACAGGAATATTTTTGAACACTGTTTTATCATTTCAAAAGCAGAAAAGCCATAAAGGAATAAAATTCTGGTTGCATTAAAGTCTTTGATCACATGATACTGCATACAAGGTTTCAAAAATTGTCACTGATAGAATATCCAAGAGTTATCACAAATATTATTGAAAAGTTAGTCCTAAAAATACCAGCTGAGATTATATAGGTTGTTAACTATTTAGCTATATGGCACATGGTGGGTTGTGTTTACCTTTATTTGCCTGGATGCCATTAGCTCATTTGTGTAACCTTGTTCCCTCAAGAGGTTGGTGTAAACCTTGTGAAGATCAAGATAAACCCCACAACAATTGCCTTTGTCATCGACTGGATTGTGTGAGGTATTTAGCCCCTCTCATTTCCAGAGCCCAGAGTCTTTCACGAGTTTACATCCTGGGATTAATTTGGCTAACTGTTGAATGGATGAGTGGATTGGTGCAGTATTGATTTTACACCAAACTGTGATTGAATGGGAAGAATAACGTTTGACAAGTGCTTTCCTGTTGCGAAGATGAGGAAGAAGAGAAAAGGAGAGAGAGAAAACTCCTCTGTATCTCTTGTCTATCAATAAAAGTGTATAGGAACAATGCCAGTCCTATCAACCCTTCTTCTCTTTGTCTTTGTATTTTTTATCCCTTTCTTGTATACTCTTTTCTGTGCAAGCACTAGCACTAGATGTTTGAAAAGAGTAAAGGAATTTCCCCCTGCAAAGTGGCTAAATTGCTTGAAGATGATCTCGACAACTCTATTCAGTGGAAGTCAGTATTGAATAGCTTGTTACGGTTTATACAACAAATGCCTGGTACTAGATGATCCAGTATTCTGCTGTAACTAGTGCTACTTAAGTATCTAGTCCTGTGATTGATACTAATATACCTCCAGTTTCAGGCCGAGGATTGGATACTGTATCATAAGAACCAATGCATGCATCATGTGCTTATTGTCATGTCATTACTGGGTGAACAGTATTTTAAAGTGAGAACGCATCTTTCAGGAGTGTTTTCTCTATTGCATAGGCAAGAAAAGAGGAGATGTAGAACAGTGCTTCCAATACATATATACATGCATACTCTGTCTCAAAAAATTGTTAATATAGATCCTCTTTATAATGCGGTGCTCCTCCTCAATATTAAACAATATAGAAGGAATTCTTCAATTTGCAGAACTGCAAGACCCCATTTTTTGGCTGTTAATGTTGTGCTACAGTGTTTAAGCATAACATAGACCAGTGAGTAGTTCATACTACTATGTAAATCAAAATGATGCCTAGCCCCATACTGTAAAAGTGGATATTTTCGCTTGACTAAAATGTTTTGCATGTTTTTAATTCCGCGGAATCAAGACACCAAGTACAGGAACGTATGTCAAGCAAAAATATTCGTGTGCTTTTATTTTCGCGCTTCTGGTTGTGCGAAATGCGCGAAAATTTGAACACCGCGAACATTTCCACTTTTACAGTATTTGACGCAAGTAAAATATGGTGCCACCATGCAACAGAATTCCACTTGGATTCCTGCATACACTTTGCCTGTAATTTACCATGACCTTAGCAATTTTCCAGTAATGCGTTCTAGTAATAGAAGTTAGCAGTGCATTTACATGACCCCTGTGTGATTGAGTGGACTCAAGGTGTTGGTGAGAAAGAAATTGTGGTCAGGAAAGGGCACACCTGTGATGGAGGCGAGTTCCGACATCTTTCACAAAGACTTCTCTGCCTTCAAAATCTTTTTTCCATCTCCAGTGTTCCTTCTATACCATTCCCCCATCACCCCTAATTCTGGATTCGGTCACCCTGTAACCCCTTCCTTTCTTTTGCTGCCCCGTTCCTCTTTGCATTGTGCCAATCACTTTCTTCAGAAATGCCCCAAAATGTGTCACAGAAACAGGGGAGTTTCAGCCGTTATTGAAGACCCTTTACAATTTTGGTGCAGGTCATACCCAGGTAGACAGAGGGATAAAGATGTGTGTGATTCAGATCAGATTGTACACCTGTGATTTTGATAAAAGTTTCTTGTATATCCATGTGTTCACATTGATTTTTATAGTTAATAAAAGTATTCATGCTCTCATATTGATTTTGTTGATTCTTATTGCCAACCATGTAGTTTTGAATTTAACTTTGCTGAACTCATCTCTAATCTTCTGACGAACACTTTTGTATCTTTACCAATTTACTGCACAATTTCTTGAACATTTCTAGGTTCACTCTCCATCATTTCTATCATTAGCAAAATCATTAGCCCTATAGGGCCTAGACAATAACAGTTCACAATAATATCTGTGGGGAAAAAAATATGTGGTTAGTTTAGTGTTCCTCTGTAAACATGCTCTGTGAACATCTTTTAATCATTGTAGGTAATTTCCATGATAGAAAAGAATGACATCTAACAGATTTTTTTTTTTTTTTCGTGCATATGCCATAAAAATTGTCCATTTTGAAGCTGTTGGAATTGCCATGTTGCTGTGATCAAGGCAAGTGCCACTTTTAGATTTGAATTTAAGGACATTCTCACAAAAAGAAAAAAAAAAGAATGCTATTATGCCAGTCAAAAAGTTGAGGCAGGAAGTTCAAGTTGATTTAGTTCTAATGTTTGCCTAAAGTGTGGAACTAGTCCCACTAATCTGAGCCCTTTGTTTGTATAACTGTTTGCTGTTTGAGGTAACAGCCTGTGTCGCAGTTCACTCTACCAGGCTTGACAGTACATACACTGGGACTTGGCCGGCTTCAAAACTGAATTCAATTAGCATATAACTTTGTTGACCATTTGATTACTTGTTGGTTCTACACAGTGATCCTCCCCCCCCCCCCCCCCCCACACACACACACACACCAATTTGGTCCTCTCTGGAGCGTACAGAAAATCTATTAAGTGCAGAGTACTTATCCAAAGAATTTCATTCATTTTGTTTTTGTAGTTAACAATTACATATGCCCCAAGGGCAGACCTGTCAAAACCCATTCACCTGTACACAATCATTTTCATGCAGGTCAGACCCCTACAAAGTTCAATTTCTCTCCCTCCCCACTCTTCCATTTTTGTGGCCCCTTAAGGGCTTTTTACACTTGTAAAATTTTGCTTAGCCCCGGACCAACGGTGGGGCTAAGGGGGGGCCTTAGCCCCACCGTTGGTACGGGACTATCCTTAGCCCACTTTCTGTTTACACTCGTTTTTGCCAAAGTGGGCTAGCCCCACCGATAGTACGGTACTATCTGGCCCTGCAAAATAGCAGGGGTTAGCACCGCAATTGCGGTGCCAAGCAAGTGAGTGTAAACAGAACGAAAAAATAATCCTGGGCTAAGCGACGGAGACGAAGTCCGACCCTCACTGACCAATCAGAAACAAGGTAATCAAGTGCTGCCGGTGTGTGCGTGTACGTGTACAGTACACAGCGTAATTATGAATATTCATGTGGTTTGGAAAGTCCGGGGCTAAGAAATACGAGTGTAAAAAGGTCAGTTTTCTCCTTAGCCCCGGACAAGAGATAGTACGGGACTAATTGGCGAGTGTAAAAAGCTGAAAAAATTGGTACGGGACTAACGATAGTCCTGGGTCAGAGAAAGTCCGGGGTTAAGAAACACAAGTGTAAAAAGCCCTTACGAAATGCAATGCTGGATAAGTTTTTTTTTTCTTCTTTAACTAAAAAATGCAACTTTGTGAGAAACATAGTATGAAATGATAATGTTATATCGAGCAGTGATTTATTTTGCAAGAAAAAATATATACATATCGTCACTGGGGTGACAAGACCTTGTATCTGCAATTTTGGTGAAAATGACTTTTTTGGATTGATAGTCAAATAATGGGTTAAGTGATGTCCTGTCCTAATCCCAACTGTCTTACTCCAAAAATGAAGCCACCACGCCTTGTCAAAGGAAAGACTATCGCATTTGCTGTAGTGCTTTGGCCGCCATGTTTTTTGGCTCTCTTGAACATTTGACATTTTGTTTCTGTACAACGTCTTGTCGCCCCAGCGACGATATATATCTAGTGTAATGACATTCATAAAGTTATTCTTTTAGAGAAAAAAAATAGTTGATGACAGTATTTGTCATGAACCGGTAGGAGAATTGGCCTTTTGTTCCTTTTCTTTTCGAATTTGCTGATATTGTGATATTTTGTTTTATGGTAAGGTGTACATTTTGCTCTTTTTAGTATAGTCTTTCCCCAAGAGATGTTTGGGTTATGCCTACTTAGAAAGATTTTTGATTTCATTTTGTCTGGTAGCAACAGGAAAAAGAAAGAAAATAGAAAGAACAAGCAGACATTGATTATGATATCGGGGGAGAGAGTAGTAATAGTGGTAGAGTAGTAGTAACAGACCAAGGAATACTTTTGATTGTAACATCTACAGATCCACGATGTTTTAAATGATTTGTGACCCGCTACAACAAAAGGATACGAAAGTCGGGGGAGGACAATTTTCTAAAAATTGCATGACATTATTCCCTTACTCTTCTACTTTAATTTCATGTATAGCACAACTCATAAACGTACTCGGTTGCGGAGATATTGATGATTTTATTAGCGCAAGTCAAGTGGTTGGGGAAATCAGAGTTTCGAGAAAAACGCCTTCAAAGTTATCCTTCCGACGCTATCATGATCAAGGGGAGGCGATAGAGTTTTCACCGCTTGACAATAGAAGGTATGCTCCTAGCAACCTCTGCGATGTTCATTCAAGCTTGGCGCCAGTGGTCTACGCACGACCAATCAGTAATCAGGATGCCACGCACTGACCAATAAGATCATTCCCTCGTTGCTAGGGGCAGAGTCTAGCTGCGGCGCTAAATCCAAATCTTTGGACACGTTTCTGTTTCGTTGAAAGTCGGAAAATCATGGCCCAGAAAAACGCTGATTTCTTGCCTTTCCTTTGATCATTTAGCTTCGAAATTTCGGCAGATGATAGACGAAACATTAGAGTACAGAATTATGCCAAAAACAGAAATCTGACTGTTTTGACCAATTTTGATGATGTGACTTCAAACTCAATTTTCTCGGCTCAGCCATCAGCGACTTTAGGAACCCTTTGTTGTAGCGGGTCACATTTATCTACCATTGAGAGACTGGGGCATATCTGACATAACAGACATGGTGAGATCATTTTGCTGTGACAGAGGTCCATCAGCTTGCAAAGCCATCTTTCAGTTACTCTTGGAATCATGTTCGAGGAATGTGTTCTTGGAAATGCGGAGCGTTCACCTCTCAACTCCAGGGGACTGCACAGTTCTACACAGGGAGGTTCTGCATGAGCTACAGAGCATCATTGAATGGGTGGGTGTTAGTGGTGGGGGGGGGGGGGAGGGGGAGTAGCCCCCCTTACTGCCCCTGGTGGAGTCAAGAGGCGGGTTACTGGGAGACTAGTGAAGGAATGACATCATCACCTCTTCTACTGTGTATAGTAGGTGCATTCACACTGACAAAATAGCAGGATAACAATCGTGATTAAAAATAATACTGACATTTTTTGCGCATATTCAGTTGGGCAGAATGTTCCACTTATTGCTGACCATGATAATTAGTTTGACCAGACTGTGCATGCTCAAAATCTACTGACATGGTGATCCCTTGCCCTTGTGTCCACGAGCTGTTTAATCATGCATGTTTTGAGTGATGGTATTACAAATCTTGAGACATTTGTGACCCGCTACAACAAAAGGATCCTAAAGTCGCTGACGGGTGAGCCGAGAAAATCGAGTTTGAAGTCAGATCACCAAAATCTGTCAAAACGTTCGGATTTCTATTTTTACATAATTTTGTAGTCTAATGTATCTTCTATCATCTGCCGAAATTTCGAAACTAAATGATCAAAGAAAAGGCCTGAAAATAGAATCTTTCTGGGCCATGCTTGGCTCGCCCGTCAGCGACTTTAGGATCCTTTTGATGTAGCGGGTCACATTTTGTTCCAGTATTCGCACACGCACCGCAGTGCAAATTATTGCCCTATTTCTGAAATTGTCATGATAATTCGAAAATAGGCACAAGATTTCTTGGGATTTGGATCGAGAAGCTGATGATGCTTTTTAATGGGAGCTTAAAGTCCACACTCGTCAGGTAAAAACCTCAAGATGAGGATCGCGATTCAAATCTCAAGATTTGTATACTAATTCGCGTCAGTGTGAATCCCACCTCTGTGGTTTGGACCAGTAACTGCATAATTGAAACTATGTACATGGAAATGCCATGGCTTTATTTTATGTCCACATTTGATTGGCCCTCACTTTTCTGTTTGTCTGATTTAATATATTTCATTGATATAGTAATGGCAACTTGAATCTGAGATGGAATTACTGTATGGTGTATCAAAATCAGTCAACTCTCAAAGGATTATTTGAGATGCACAGAATGCAGCTGTTCAGGTTTCTAGGAAAGGCTTCCAGGTAATGCAATTGTCCCATTATCTCTCTGCATCATGTCTTCAAACTTTTCTCCTACCCTACTGATCACCACACAAGGAGAAAGAAACAGTGCAGACTCCAAGGTGATGTGAAATTTATATTCACACAGAAGTCTTAAGGGAATCCTGGACCAGTTAACTGTTAGAAAGAAAGAGTAAAAAGAAAGAGTAAAAATGCACAACAGTGAACATTTTACTGAAAATGAAATTCAAGGAAGTTATGAAATTATCAAGTTTTGCTAATTTTGGCAAAAAGGATCTCAAATCATTGATATGAATATTATAATAAATGAGCTGGTGATGTATGTCATCACCTCACAAATCTGAAATGATAATGTACAAAAAAAAAATACAACTGATGAAGATTCAATTTTCCTGCTATGAAAGAGTAAAACATAATAATGTTCCTGGCGGAATACTGTAAAACATCATAATTGAATCATATATTTGCGGCATGAAAGTATCGCGAATTTGAGCCGACAGCCTTTTTCATGGCATGAAATTTTCGCGAATTACCACTGGCGTTCAATGCATACAATGTAGACAAGGACTTTCGCATGCATTTTAATTTCGCGAATCTTGGCACTCGCAAAATTCGGGAAATTAAAATGCAAGCGAACTTTTTTTTTTTTTTTTACAGTAATTTCAAAATATGATTGGTCAGATATTAGGATTTGAGACTATGGCATAATTGCATTTGATGAAAGAAACTGGAGATTGACTGGAAGAACAAGAAAATTCCATGTGATACAAACTATATGCAAAGTTGTGAGGAGATTACATCATCAACTCTCTTATTTGCTTATTCATATTGATTATTCAACAACTGTTTTGTGAAAATTAGCAAAACTTCAGTTTCATAACTTCCCTAATTCTTATCAGATTTTTATCGCATTTTCACTGTTGTGCTTGTAGAATTTCCATTCTTCTTACGAGACTAATTTTTATCTAGTCCAGAATTTTCATCAGCCATATACATTCCAGGAAATGATGATGTGTCTGTCAATAATTTGCCTTGATTCTTTTTGATAGGGTCAGCTGAATGATACACCCCACTCCAATACCCTTCTGTTTTAAGGGCAGTATAGTACACATGATGGTCATTCACACTGGTAATGGAATATGTTTGGCATTTAAAAAAAAAATGAAGTATTAACGGGAGTTTACTGAATACTGTGATAGGAAACTTATAAAGTTTCTAATATCTCTTGGATTCTTGCACAGGTCCTTCCAAGACTGAAAGTTATATGTTGGTGCTATAGCATCTGAGAGGGTTCATGTGTCTTCTAATGATACATAATTTGTGTCTTGAATCAGACTGTATAGCTATTGATTTATATAGAAATGTGCTGGTGTCCCACCTGCAAGTTCCAGTTGGCTGTGAATTGGTAGTACGGTTTAAAATAGTGCTGTTCCCGTGAGTGCTTGCATGAAAAGGATATGGTGGTCTTCCGAACTGTGCAAGACTCAAGTAAACTTTATGTACAAGTGATCAGAAGTGATATCCAGTTGGACAAACTTTACTGCCCCCATCCAGGAAGTCTTATTCCTGAGGGCTGCCAGCTGATTTCCTCCTTCAAGTTCAAGGATGGAAATTGTGGTTTTGGTACAGTCATCTTTGATAACCTTTCTTTCTTTCTTTCTTTCTGTCTTTCTTTCTTTCTTTTTCTCCATCCCCCTCTCTCCCACACACTCAGTGCTTTCACACCTGCTAGGAACTAATTTCTAAACACGCTTAAACATGTTTCACGCAAATTAAAGCTTTATCAAATTTGTGTAAGTCTGAGTGTAGATTTCTATCACATTCTTCCAAACTGCATGGTCCCATTCATGTTTAGCCAGTCATGAGTTTGAGGTGTTTCCCACTTGTGTTACTATATAGTTCTACTATATAATTCAGGACATGATGTGTTTGTAATTTGGATGGTTTGACCCTGAAACACAGATTGTTTTTTTTTTAGCATATCGTTATCATGATTCATTTCCATTTTGATTCATATATCTGTGGTTTTGTATGTAATGTGTTTCAAGAGTTGCAGTATTTGTGGTACAGCTATTGTATGAAATGCAATTCACAGTTAGTGGTTAGCACTGAAACCCCATGTTCTATGTGACCTCTCAAAACTCTGAACACATTTGAATACTCATTTCTGACATACATACAACTAATTTATTTATAAGTTTGTATTGTTGTTTTAGTAGGACTTTGTTTATCTGTCTCCCTCTCCCTTTCTGCAGTGTTTCTCATTTTATCCAGGGAGGTGTCTTCTCACCTCCCTATTCTATCCCCTATACCTTTCATCTGGGAGAGTGACAATGCAAATTTCATATAGAAACAAGCAATTTAGTGATGTAAGGGCGATTTCCAGAGGCACAAATTGTGCTGTCCATGCTCCGGCCATGGCCAGGAAAACTTTCATTTGAAGCCTGTCAGCCTACTTCCTTCTCCAGCTTCATGGATGGTGATTGTGGTTTTCCAAAATGTGTCATTTGGGAATAAAGCTTCTCTTATCTCCCCCAATCTTCTCCTCTTGTGACTGTCCCTCTTTATACTTTTCCAACATAAAGATATACACTGTACATGCATATACAATGTATATACAGTAAATACATGTATATGCATGTATATATCTATAAACATACATGGATACATATACCTGCATACAGGCATACTCGGTATACAGGTGTATATGTATACATACGTAAACATACATACATTCATGCTTACATAAATACGCTTATACACATACATACCTACAAGTACATAATTATACAAAGAAACATACAGACATACAATCATACTGTATACACACAATCATATTGTATATGTACATACATAAGCTTACCAGGTACTTGTATACATAAATACCATACTGTAGTTCTCCCCCCCCCCTCCCCATTTGTGCCCCTGTCCGTTCTTTCTCACTGTTTTACTCCTTTTTCTTTCTTAAAGGACAAGTTCACCTTTATAAACATAAGGATTGAGAGAATGTAGCAATATTAGTAGAACACATCATTGAAAGTTTGAGGAAAATCAGACAATCCGTTCAAAAGTTATGAATTTTTAAAATTTTTGTGCAGCAACCGCTGGATGAGAAGACTACTGCAGTGTATGAATAACTTGCGTACAACAATATAAGGAAAATATAAAGAGAATTTCACAAAATTCCATCTTTTGAAAAAAGTACACATTCCCCTGACTCGTTACCGACAAATGTTATGGGCAATATTATTCCCCCTGCCTTTAGAAAGAGGCAAGTCAAGAGCTCTTTTATTATGCGAAAAAAGTGAAAATATGTTGAATTTTCTTTTACATTTTCTTTATACTGTTGTACGCATATGACTCACAAGCTGTAGTAGTCTCCTCATCCAGCGGTTCCAACACAAAAATTTTAACAATTCATAACTTTTGCATCGATTGTCCAATTTTCCTCAAACTTTCACTGATGTGTTCTACTAATATTGTTGCATTCTCTCAATCCTTATGTTTATGAAGGTGAACTTGTCCTTTAACTTCCTTCCCCATCTGTACTGATCAGCCAATATCCTGACAGGACATGTGTGGTTTCTTGATCAAAACCAGCAGAGAAAGGGGGAAATTGACCGGGGTGAATTTTGGAGAAAAAGAACATGTTAAAGATTCAGATTGAGATTAGGGAGAGTGAGAGGGAGGCGAATCCATTTGTATTGATAAAAAACAACAACAACAACAACAAATCTATAGGGGCCTGTAATGTAACTGAATTAAGTTAAAGCTTGAGGGACCATTGTAAAGGTCAGTAAAGGTAATAAAGAAACTCAAAACAAAAAAGGCAAAAAATTATCAAAAACCATACTGAGCAAATCACTAAGTGACACGCACGTATAAAAACACACAAAAAGCTAGAGAATACAAATGAAGGAGGAAAAGAGTTTCTGAAATGTACATGCTTAACCCGTTGAGGAAGAGTCCCAAGTATACTCGGGCAAGCGTCTATGGGAAATGCATGTTGTAGCAAAATCAAACCATCCTCAACGGATTATTTAAAGGATAGTATGAAAATGTAAATAATATCTAAAATACAGAAAACACGTAAGCAGTTAATAGTGATTTCCATATACAAGTAGGCCTACCCAGTACCTCACTTGATAAATCCTTAGTTTTGATTGGTCAAAGGTACAGTCACTTTTTCGTTATACTGTAAGGCAGTCATCTAGCATTTTCTCAAGATGTGCTTGTAATATATCTTGCATGGGTATCTATATTTGCACATTGTGAAATTATACTTCATGTTATTTCTGGGACTGATATCACCCAAATTTCATAGCCATGCCTTAATTGATATTGCATGAATATTGTATTTTAAGTAATATGTGGTATATATGAAACAAATATTGACTGCTTCTTTTCGGGTCATCGTTAAAACCATTTGCCCTTGATGATTTCTGAATACTGCCCCTTGAGGTAGTAGTAATACTTGTATTTATATATCCCATCATCTTTCCTCACTTGAGAATTGGGAAGGAAATTTCAGACAACATTTCTGGATGTCATTACCACAAGCTGAAGTCTATTCCCCGCCCCACCCCTCCGCTTCCCTATTCAGTATCAAGGTACAGGATTTGTTTGCCGTTACACCACATTATTCTGTGTACTGTCATGGTGTATAAGGGGTCTCTTTCTTTGAGTATCCTTCCTACTTTCTGCTATAGCCAATTGTGTTCCCTCACTTGATGTTTGGGAAGGAAAGTTCAGACAACATTTCTGGATGTCATTACCACAAGCTGAAGTGTATTCCCTGCTCCACCCCTCCGCTTCCTATTCAGTTTCAATAAGGAACAGGATTTGTTTGCTGTTACACCACATTATTCTGTGTACTGTCATGGTGTATAAGGGGTCTCTTTCCTTCAGTATCCTTCCTACTTCCAGCCATAGCCCATCGTGTTCCCTCACTAGAGGTTTTGGAAAGAAATTTCAGACAACATTTCTGGATGTCATTACCACAAGCTGAAGTGTATTCCCCGCCCCACCCCTCCGCTTCCCTATTCAGTATCAAGGAACAGGATTTGTTTGCCATTACACCACATTATTCTGTGTACTGTCATGGTGTATAAGGGGTCTCTTTCCTTGAGTATCCTTTCTACTTTCCGCCATAGCCCATCGTGTTCCCTCACTTGAGATTTGGGAAGGAAATTTCAGACAACATTTCTGGATGTCATTACCACAAGCCTGAAGTCTATTCCCTGCTCCACCCCTCAGCTTTCTATTTAGTGTCAAGGAACAGGATTTGTTTGCTGTTACACCATAATTCTCTGTGTACTGTCATGGTGTATAAGGTATCTCTTTCCTTGAGTATCCTTCCTACATAAAACTGTACTTTCTGCCACATTTGTTTACAATTTGTTACATAAATCTCAGATATAGATTTATGGTTCCTGTACCATAGAAACACAAATTAGTCATCATTATGTCTTCATGAAATTTCTGTAAAATTCAAGATTTAAAGAATTTGCTGAAGAGAAGTGATATAAATCAATCTGGTATCTACCTTTTTTTTTCAGTCACCTATTGAACTAGATATAAAGGGTTTTAACTCTTTATGTGCCACGGTGTAAACCCCCTGTGTGCCACATTATTCTGAGACAGCAATGTTGTCATGCTTTGGGAAAACATTCTGTTTCTGAAATCTATGTAACTTTTATAGACATTTGTTACCCTGGACATGTAATGAGCAGAGAAAATGCCCAATTTTGCTTTGATATAAAATTGTGTGACAAATCGATCATTGTTTTTCCGTCAAATGATCAGTAGCTACATTATTGTGGAAGCATGACTTTTGCACACAAAACAGTGACAGAAACATAGAATTTACTCACAAATCCAGTAGAGAGCACCGTTTGATAGACAATCACCTCATGAAATGCGAGCTACATTTAACAGCAATAGAAGAGCGACAATCGCTGTCATTGTACTGTGACATTTGGCAATTTATCGATCGGTTTGGGCAGGTTTGTGCTTTTGAGTACAATATGCGAAGTTGGCACACCGTTGACTGAGTCGGGCGTGCGAACGTGGCACGTAAAGAGTTAATCTGTAGATAGTTTATTATACTTTTGTAGAGAACGTACTGCCATCCACATACACCCGTGTCATGTGTGGCATGGTAATATTTGGAAGGCCCACATGGAAAAAAAAAATGGAGAACCAAACAAATTATAATTTTTTTTTTATACCTGTTGAAGACAGACTGAATTTCCCATGACATCATTTCTCATTCATCCCTGCCCAAGAATATTTGGGACTTGTCTTCAATGGGTTAAAGGGATAGCATAGTTTTGGTTGAGACCTAATTTCAGGTTTCTAACATTTTTTGGTGAGATAATGAGAAACCTCTTATGAAATATGAAAGAGCATGTAATTCTATGAGGAATTTAATGTTTATTTGATGAAAATTGGTTTTGAAATGGCTGAGATATCCAAAAAAAGAGTGATTCTAATAAAGTGTGGGACCCACACTTTATTACGATCGCTTTGTTTTACTTTGTTTTTGGATGTTTCAGTCATTCCAAACCCGATTTTCATCGAATAAACTTTGAATTCCTCTCAAGAGGGTGTGCTCTGTATTACACCATAAGTGTTTTCTTGGTACCTCGCAAAAAGTTAAAAGCCCAATTCTCATCTCCACCAATACTGTACCATCCACTTAAGGAGATGACTCCAATCGAAGGTGACTCAGTGTTGCATGAAATGACAGTAATGTTGCATACATTTTAGAATCAGATTTATGGTTCCTTTTGCAGGAACAACAGTCGGTCATCTTTGCTTCTCCACGAGATTTGAGTAAAATTCAAGATTTCAATACTTGGCTGAATAGAAATGCTATAAATCAAATCCACATTATTTTTTAATCTTTCCAGTCATCACGTAATGATGCAAAGCCGAAGAAGCATTTTCATCTGTTGTCAAAATCTGCCTTCAGCAGAGATCATTTAATGGAAGTGAGGATTGAATATAAAAATACTGTCATGCTTTTGATTCATTAATGTTTTTACTTCAACTTGTAGAGGGTGACACATTTTGCTCTTCTCAAAAGTCTTGTCAACCTTAAAGGAGACCACCACTCTTATATTCTGAAAGAAAAAGCACAAAACGAAATGAAACTCACAGTGATTCAGTGAACGTGAGCTCAGACGCAAATTGCTTAAATCACCAGGCCAAATGAAGGCTAAATGCAGTTTTCCTATGAAGCCAAACAGTGGTGATTATGCCTAATGGCTATGTCACCGAAATGTGCACTGTCAATCCTTTTTTTTTTTTTTTTGTAGCACAGTTAGTCTAACTATTTGAACCTGATATGATAAGAGCCATGCTGTGATGCAATTTGTATTGTGTTTTCTGCTGTAGTCCAATTTTCTCCTCCCTGCATATTGAATGAAGTGACTCAGTCATGCTGCATCGCATTCATCCCGTAATCAAAATCTTGGTAGTCCCGCATGGCTTGGCCCTCTTTAGAGGAGGCTGCCGGAGCCAATTATTGGATAATTCCACCCATAATTGGTGAGATTGGATGTCATCAAGTAATAGAGGGGCGAGACTCCCATCAGATGCCAACTGGAGTGCAAAAAAAAAAAAAGAGGACATGCAAGTCTTTCAGTTCATTATGTGTTTGTGAGTGTTATCTCAAAGGATAGACGCATAGAGCCGGGGTTGTACAATGACTTTGGTGTTGGTAGCAGTGGCAGCTTATTGAATCTCCTCAAGTCATGTCTGTCATGATGTATTCTGGCAGCAAAAATATTTTTATACTTGAACATTTTGCTTGTCAATTGGAACATATGGTGCTGCATGCTGAAAGGGTCTTCAGTAGGAACTAATTCATTGTAGTATAAAACAATGACTCGCATGGTAAGTCATGATTTTATTCAGTTTGAGGTTTTGTCAGTGCTGTGTCAGCCTGCTATTGGTAAGATTTTGTTTTCTCTATATCCAGGAGGGAATTTGAAGAATTCTGGCATTTTTTAGGGATATGCAAACACAAAGAGTGTACTGGTAAAAATATACAGTACATGTATGTAGGTGTCCTCACATAGTTTTGTCAGTTGCCAGTATTTACCAAACTTTGGTCCAACCCTTATATGCCTTCCCAAATAGGATCACAAAGGATAAACTCTAATATCGAAAAGCAACAGATTTTAAAGTTGTATTGATTTAAAAAATTGAAACAGAAATATACATTCAGATGATTTGCATTAGGTTAGATTCTAAGGGATAAGTTGAGAATATTACTAAGATTTAAGTCAATGACTTTGCATGACATCATATGCATCTAATGCAGAGTAGTGGCACTTTTAAACATCTTGAAGATTGTCATGAATGAAAAATAAGATATTAGTTACATATCATTTCCTGGAAAATGATGCGCATCCAGTTGAGTCAGAAAGTATGTAGCATGAGTAAGCGATGTGGGAGTGTGATAATTTTAGATTCCCTATGCTGACTCTTGGGTCCATAAACAGAGAAGTGAGATTAATCTGAGTAATACGACGACGCGGTAGATGAAGTGACCTCCAAAGCCAAGTCAGCACCAACTGTTCCAGCTTGCGCTGGAGCAAACAAAACATCCACCGCGGCCAGCGGGACATTTGCATAGATACGCTCCATCTTCCGTGCTGCCGTGGAAGAGACGGAGTGAAATATTGATCAGCTGACATCTATGGCCGGGAGAGGGATCAGGAGACTGAGTCATTGTTTATTCATCCATTTGTATCGTCGTGACAACGGTGGAGTCTGGTGTATGGGATGATGGCACGGGATGGAGAGAGCATTGTTAAAAACTCACCGGGCCGTTTCCGTGTGATTCCTGCTGTAAGGCATCTCTCTGGAGGGTATGTGTAATGGAAACTCATTGACACTAAGACAGCATTTTGGCCACTTTTGTTGACGGGAGAAACAAAATGTAATTGAAATGCAGGACAGATGGTACATCAGAAAGTGTCTTCTATCTACTCTGAAAAAGGTTTATCGTCCATGCATGGTTTTTATGTTAATGATGTGAATGTCTCTGCAATTTGCAATTTCGTTGTCTGCCATATAGTCGTCTTAATGAGAGTTTGTGTAATTATGTTTGTCTGCTGCTTTTGTTTCAATGCATTCTAAAATATTATGACTAATCGTGAGTACCACAGACATGCAAAGCAGTGGTTCCTCATGAAGGAACAGCTGCATTGTTAATATTGATGAACACTTTACACCTTTTACGGCATGCATGATTTTGGTCATTTTGGGGGTATTTTATATGTTTATTATTGCTAGATTTTGTCTTTATGTTGGTGCCATTTAACCCACTGAGGACGGACAGATTTTGCTACAACACGTATTTCCCATACACACCTGCCCGAGTATACCTGGGACTCGTCCTCAATGGGGTTAAGATGACATGTACAATAGTTTTAAGAGCAGCACTCTTCCGACCTAGAGTTCTATTAGAATATGCTGACCACACAACTATAAACAACACTGGAGCTTTCTTGTCTTTGAACCATAACACTGTACCTGGTACATAATATTTAGTTACTGATTAGCCTTTTATCAAGTTATCCAAATACAATCAGACAGTCAAAGGAGTCACAACCAGAAAACTATTAGTCCAGGTTATTAGTGCACGAGTCCAGTGTATGAGAAACGCATGGCATGTCACCAGGATTGCAGATCAAAACTGAAAACAGTTAGCACACAAAGGGAGGAAAAGCCTGTATTTACATTTTGCTGCCGTCGTCGTGGGATCTCCTAAGTTAAGCCGGTCAGGGATACGTTATGTATCCCTTTTATGAGAGGGAAAGTGTGAGTGATTATTCAGTATTTCCTCCTTTTTTTGTGAGTTCATGCACAGAGTAAAAAGCTAAAACAACAACAAAATAAAGCATAGCAAAACAAAACAAATCCATTACTGTCATGGCATGATTTGTGTGTGTGTGTTTTTTAAATTATTTAATACTCTTGTTTTAGTTGTATTCTTTTAGTTGTATACGTAGCTGTATAGCATTCTAAGAAAATCACGAAATATTTTATAATTTATTGTTAACTACAAAATTGATTGTGAAAGCATAATATGAGGCATATAGCGGCTGTTGTATTCATGTGTGATCTGATGAAAACTATGGCATGCCTCATACTGTACGTATGCTAAAAATATCATTGTTAAACCACTGAATATGAGTCCCGAGTACACTGGGGCAAGTGTCTATGGGAAATGCATGTTGTGGCAAAATCAGCATGTTCTCAACAGGTTAAAATGAGCATTTACTGCTTTCATTATTTATTAGAAGTTGTAAACCATATTTGAGTTGGGATACATCATACGTATATTAGTGTAGCAGGGCTTTGATAAAGTTTGTTTGATGTTATTTGATGTATCTTCATTTTTTTTATTTATTGTTTTATTTTTTGCTTCTTTCTCATTAGTGCACATACAACTGTAGGGTACATTGTAATTCCAAAGGAAGGTTGCTCTTAACCCATTGAGGACGAGACCCAAGTATACTCGGGCAAGTGCCTATGGGAAATGGTCGTTGTAGCAAAATCAGCCCATCCTCAACAGATTAAAGGGATTGTACAGTTCTTGTTGAGACCTATCTTCAGGTTTCTAACATTTTTGGTAGGATAATGAGAAACCTCTTGAGAAATATGAAAGAGCATGTAATTCTAAGAGGGATCCAACATTTATTTCATGAAAATTGGTCTTGAAATGGCCGAGATGTCCAAAACAGAGCAGTCCTCATAAAAGGTGGGACCCGCCTTTTATTGGGACCTCTTTGTTTTACTTTGTTTTTGGATGTCTCAGCTAATCCAAAACCGATTTTCATCTAATAAACTTTGAATTCCTCTTGGAATGGTATGATGTGTATCATTTCATAAGTGGTTTCTTGGTATCTCACAAAATGTTAAATGCCCAATCTTCATTTCAACCAATACTATACCATATCTTTAATGACTGAAATCCATGCTCATGCCATTTTCATACAAAAATTGTAATCATTTTAAAGGAAGGCATTTCCGCAAGGTTCTTAAGTGATGCCTATGGTCCGAGAGTGAGGGCTTTGTAGGATTGCTGCCCAATAGTATGACCCATTTTATTGACCCATCAGAGTGACCTATGGGAGTAAAAGATATAACAGGAAATCTTTGATGACCCCTGACCAAAATAACTGTATAACCATTCCGTGCAAAGCTCTGTGAAAGTCAATGGAGTGTACGGTACGATAAATGTCTGTGACTGAAAAACAACAAAAATCTCTATCTGCCCTTAAGTAGCATTTTCATATGCTTGATAGAGAGGACATTGTACTGTTGACTTACTGTGATAAGACTGAGCAGCGGGAGAGCAGGCTGTCGCCCGTTTTGGCCCTTTGATCCTGTTTTGGGCAAAACTTTGCACGTAATTTCCCCCAAAAGGAAACGACCAGGTTTGAAAGATGGACAGAGATCGTGTGAAGTCAGTGTGTCAAACACACATGTTTATGTTTAGATTGTAGCTGCTGTGTTGTGATTCCATTCCCCAAGCTGGTATATTTGGAATTATATGCATCGATCATCGTCTCAAGTGAGTTTCATTGTAGATAACGTATAGTGAGTAGTCATAAATGTTTCTACCATTTCTTTTTGGAGTGACCAAGATCATGAGGTAAGTGTCATTTTGGAATATCTGACTTGCAATCAAGGATCAGTTCATTATATGTTTGTATTGTTTTCACATATTTTTCTCTACAAAGCTGACTCAAAAAAATGCATTGAACAATGATGCCCAGTGAAGTGCTGTTGTAACTAACTGATTTCTGTAAAAAGTGATTATTGCTATGCATCATATGTCTAATCTCAAGCAGTGCAAGACCTTGGTGTGACACCTGTAAAACATGGTTATTCCTAGCTGCTTATATTAAAGTTTAATTGATATGTCCTCAGAAGGTCAACATCTTCCTCAACAAGCAAGTGAATAACGAAATGTTTTCAATGCAATTAAGGTAGATGATCCGTTTCACAGACAGTAGCCCAGCCGGCATGCAGGCCAAAACTAATAGGGGGTAATGAATCACTTCCAGTTACCCCCTCTGCACTGGTCCTAGGGGAACTCATCTTCCCCTCGGATCTGTATTCTGAGTCCTGGCCATGTACCCAGGGAGGTGGAAATACTCTTTCCTCCTCCCTGGTGTACCTTAAAGGGTGTGTACAGTTCTGGTCGAGGTGAGGATTTAGCTTTTAACGTTTTGTGAGATATTCAGAAATCACTCTATGAGATGTCAAAGAGCATGCAGTTCTAAGGGGTATCAAAAGTTTATTCGATGAAAATCGGTTTTGAAATGGCTGAGATATCCAAAAACAAGGTGAAACAAAGAGATCCTAATAAAGTTGTGGCATGTCGCCTTTCATTATTAGCACGTTTTTGGATATCTCAGCCATTTCAAAACCAATTTTCATCAAATAAACGTTGAATCCTTCTTAAAATTACATGCTCTTTCATATTTCACAAGAGGCTTTTCATTATCTCACTTAGGAATGTTCAAAACATGAATCCCCACCTCAACCAGCACTGTACAGTCCCTTTAAAGGAAACCAAAATCGAAATAAACATGTAGATTGAGTAAAAGTGGCAATATAAAAAAAGTTTGAAGAAAATCAGACAATCCGTTCAAAGTTAATAAATTTTGTAAGTTTTGGCACCATCATCAATGGATAAGGAGATTATCACATTTCATGACATCATTATGAACAACATTATAAAGAATATATTAAGAAAATTCAATGTATTTTCACCTTTCTAGCATAATGAAAGCGAATTTGACTATAATACCTCTGTCAGAAGGCAGAGAGAATAATATTAACCTTAACCTGTTGAGGACAGGCTGATTTTGCTACAACACTCATTTCCCATAGACACTTGCCCGAGTATACTCGGGACTCGTCTTTAACGGGTTAAGTATGTCAGTAACGAGTTGACAGAGACTCCAACCCAAAGCACCTTCTGATCTGGAGATTCTCCCACCTGAAACCCCTAGCAAATGGGGGACTCCAAGTTGATGTGTGCGAAGTGCGAAGTTCCTGGGGTGCTAGATGCTCTCTGGTGCTATCTAAGGCTTATTTTTTCAACATACGATAGCAATAAGTAATATATCCTTTCCAACGGGAGACACAGAGCCAGGGCGGGAGAAATTAAATCTCAAACGGGAGAACGGGATATTTTGCAAAAATGGGTTTTCGGCGGGAGATCTCCCGTCGAAAACGGGAGAGTTGGAGTCTCTGCAAGTTGATGGAATGTGTACTTTTCTTTTCTTTATATTGTTATCATAATGATGTCATGATGTGTTATAGTCTCCTTTATCCAGTGATGACAGCATCAAAACTTTAAAAATTCACCTCTTGCACTTTAATAGGAACCAATCATGTACACTCTACACAATGCCTGAAGTCATATGAATGGACTACTAATAGGTTAACCCGTTGACGACTAGTCCCGAGTATACTTGGGCAGATGTCTGTGGGAAATTTGTATTGTAGGAAAATCAGCCAGTCCTCAATCGGTTAAGAAGGAAGACAGATATTCTAAAACCCAGTAATTAGTATGAAAAAAAAAAATGTTATGGATGCATGTGCATACAGGTATCAGAGACTTAAACTCAACTTAAGGTGTGTGTGTGCTCCACATGTGTTGCTTTTAACCTGTTGAGGATGAATCCCGAGTATACTTGGGCCGGTGTCTATGGGAAATGCATGTTGTACACAGTAGTAAAATCAGCCCGTCCTCAACAGCTTAATTTGAAAGTCTGAATCCCAACTCTCTGTGGAGAATTACGACAATACGGACATTGTGAATAAACGAAACAAAACAAGAACAAACAAAAATGTCTTCACTTTCTCATAACTGCCACAGATAATATACTGCAGGATTGCAACAAAAATTCTGCTTTTAAGGACAGCCAATGATAGAAACAAGGCATGACAATATTTCACTCTCTGTTGCCAGAATGATACAAGCATGTATTTCAGATTTTACATGTAAAAAAAAAAGAGTATGATCATTGCTTTTGCAAAACTGAAGTGTTCAGACATAATATCTCACAAATTAACACACAGTATGCATCTTATTGGGCCATTGCATCACTTTGTGCAAAAGCCAGCATTCTGTACATTCAGTATGTGCTCCATATCAGCCATGTTGCATGTTTTGCTGTGAATCAATGTGGTAGTGCATTTCCTGTGCAAAAAGTAGGAAAACGGGGTGAATACCCTCTGATGTGGAATTGTACTTTGTATCTGATCTGACTAATATTCATTTGACCCTAGAAAGCATGATCTGTCCTAATGACCTTTGATGTCTCACTCAGTGCAAACCTCACTATCAGTGCTCATGAATATCCATTATCTCAAAACTTGGATAGTCAATGTACAATTGTAGGCCTACAGTGTACATGTAGGCCTATTATTCTGAACAAAGGTTAGGATACATATGTCTAGCATTTGATGCTTGGTGCAAATGTGAACTGTCATTGAGAATTGTTTTTTGTTTTTGTTTTTTATTGAGTGGCCATCAATGTCATCACTTCGGTGCTTCCAATATTTCTCAATCTAATATTTGTATACTACTGTAAAATGAGGAATGTTCGCGTGCATTTTAATTTTGCGAATTTCGCTAGAGCCAAGATTGATTAAAGTGCACGCAAAAGTTCATGTTTGCACCTTATGCATCGAATATTAGAGGCAACTCGAGAATATATCATGCCACGAAAAAGGCTGTCGACTCCAATTCGTGAAAATTTCATGCCGCGAAAATATTGTTTTACAGTATCTCAGAAAGATGGGTGCTGTCAGAAGAACACAATAATTAGAGAGTTAGCCTTTGAGTTCAGATACACGTTAAGCATGCAGGAGATAGGACATTTAGAATACAACAGGTTGACTCCAAACATCCTTGCAACACACATCAGAAAGCAAGAGAAACAAAATATTTAAGACATTTGTAGACTTTAAGACTCAGACCAGAAGTACTTGAAATGTCAGATATTTCATAGTTTTCAGCCAAATCATCATACTTGCTGTTTTATGGATGTTATGTCTATGGCCCTATCAAGGTATGCATGACAATGGATCACAAATACACTACAAATTCATGAATCAATTTTGATACAGTAATATGATGTCTGTTTCTTCAAGGTGAGTACTCCCTGTACGCAATTGTATAATTGGTGATGTTAGAATTGCAGTGATTAACTGTTTGATTCTGTTTTGACAGAGCTTTAAGGTAAAGACTAGTAGCCTCCTTTCCTATTAGAAAAATACATTAACCGGTTGAAGACTAGCTAGGCCCGAGTATACTCAGGCAGGTGTCTATGGGAAATGCGTGTTATACTATTGATCAACCAGTCTTCAACGGGTTAAAAAGAAAGTGTCATTGAAATCCATATCCAAAAATCTAAACCTATTGTTAACTGTTGCCCCTGTTTGACATGTTTCTATATAAAGTCCGAAATGAAAAGAGTGCTGGTGAAGTCAGCGTGCATTTTGTAGGATTTGGTGGGTCTAAAAATGGACCGTTCTTTCTGCAAGGGATAAACGATACCATGCACAGTCTGGATGAAAACCTAGTCTGTGATAGATTTGTATAGCATCTTGTAGAGCTGAAGTGTCTATTTCAAACATCAAATCCTCACTAGTGCTTAGATTTTTTAGAGTTCTCCATTGTACATGTACTTTCACTTTGTTAGCACACATGTGTATGTGTGCATTTGAAAGAGAGAAAGAAAAAAAGAGAAGTAGTGAAAGGCTTACAGGTTTTAAAGAAAAAACAGAGAGAGAGAGTTAGCGAAAGAGAAAGTCAAACTCCAGACAAGTCCATGCCTCAGCTCTTCTTAGGGTGATGTAGAATTACTGCTGAAGTGGATGGACTATCCACACCTACCACTGACCCACATTGACCAGTGCATTTCACTTCTTCAGGCTGACCACCACCCTTTGAAGGTCACTGAACCAAAAACCCACACACCTTTGAATAATGGGACATTTGATAGCTCAAGGACCCATTGACAATTGTATCTATATAGTGGCTTGATAGAAAGTAGGGTAGATGTTTGACTTGAAGCTTAGCACACCCGTGGGTGATTCCCCACTGTAAACCAGTTTTTACTCTACCTTTTGAGCAAACAAGTCAATCTCCCAAATGGGCATTCCTTTACAATTTTGTGCTCTGTGTTTGAGATTGTTAGCACTTGTACATAGAACAAGTTGTGAAGGTCTTTCTTTTTTTTGTCCTGATTTGTTTTGCGTTGTTTCTTTTTTGTATGTTCTTTGTCCAGGTTTGCATTTTGCTCCAATGAAAGGCACTTTATATCTTTATGTCATGGGGTGATTGGTAGTATAGTAGTGAAAACCAGGCCTTGCTTTTCAGCTGATCACATGAATCATTTTAAAACTAATCTATAGTGCCACTGACCTGTCTGGAAAGTCCAAATATCCTCTCCTTATCTGTTTTTCTTGTCAATATCTTTTTTTTTCTTTCACACAATGTACTACTTGTATGCAGTCATATTCAGGCTTTGATGATGGCTTGCCAGTTTCACAAAATGTGTTCAAATTTACGACATTGCACGAAATTGATAAATGACCATATGCCACCATGTATTGGAAATGTCATAGTCATAGCTTTTTCATGAAAATTACATGACGTATCATAGCTTGCAATTTTTGTCTATAACTTTGCTCTAGTGCATTTCTAGCATAAAGTTTCTACAAAGAGTAGCATGGTTTTGAAAAAACAGATGGTTCTATGAAAAGTGTCCATGGGTTGTGGTCTCGGAATAATGTGGCACACAAGGGGTTTGCACCATCGCAAACATAATGCTTTATAGTTCAAACAATTTTGTTTTATTTGTGACATGCTACAGCTGAGGGTCATGTCAGAGTCATAGATAACCCTTGTAAGACCACCATGTAAAAATGTCATTGGTAATGTATTCGTATAGGTGACTCATAGTTGTGAAATAGTTTGGAATATCACAATATTTTTTTTTTTCCGTCCATGAGCAGCTTTAGAAATTATGTATGGGTTTTAATGGTCTGTTAATCTTTTTTTTTGTGTGTAATGTAGATATATGACAAGTAAATCACTGAGTGTTTTTTTTTTTTTTGTATCCTCTATGTCACAAATAAGTTATCAGGGTACCAATGTTGATTAGATTTCTTTTGCATACTTTTAGGTAGTTTATCAAAGTATAAATGTGACCCTGCACCTCAAAGCAAACAAAAAGTCGCCAGACATGAATTTTTAGTATAGACCATATTCTGAAAGAGCAGACTTTAAGCTTTAAAATGATGTATAACTCAAATCAAATGGACTCTCCTAACCTATCTAAATATTGGAAAGAAAGCACAAACTCAGGAAAAGTGTGAACTGAGAAAAGGGGATATGAAGTAGGCCCTACAGTGTCTATTCTGAAAGCGCTTAATCTTTACCAAACCGTGCTGGCTGTGCGATGAATGGGACAAAAAATAGGAAGTAAACCACCAGAGTAACAACAATGAAGGGATTATCAGATTAAACTGAAATTAAGCATGCCCCATTAACACATTCTGTCCATAATTAATGCCAACTTTCAAAGCAGTAGCATTATTTTGTCAAAAGTTATTAGAGTTGAAAGTGAAGAATGTGGGCAAGGTTTTTCAGAAATGAAAAAGGGATTCTAAAGACACACCTAATCAAACTATTCTACCAAAAATGTTCGAGATAAACTGCTACAAAAACACACTTTCCTGCCTGTTTTATGATACCAAATTTTAGCATAATGTAAAAGAAGACCCGCTCTTTCAGAAAATATGAAAAAGTCAAGTTCGGCTAGGTTGACCCATTTCACTTATTTTCAGTCCTCACGCAAAATCAGTGTGAGCGAATTTATGTTCGTTTTGAGGTGCACAGTCACAATTATTTTTATACACAGTAAAGGGTATTTCTGTGTCAATCTTTGTAGCTGTTTAAGAGAGCAAATGCATAATGTGTAGATGTCATATGAAATCTTGTAAATTGTGGGAATATCATGTCATTGAAGCCTGACACAGGAAGAGCAAGTCATTGTGACTATGTAGATCAAACAAACTGAGCAGCAATATTTGGGAAATGACAGGAAATTGTTTCTAGGACAGGTCAATCTAATTGCTGGCTGTTTCTGTGTATATTTTTTCTCCTCTCAAGTTTTATTAATAACTTTGTTTGAAGTAGCACCAGCTATATTTAGGTTTTTAGATGACAAATGTATATGCTAGATTAAGACAAACAACTTTAGTCCAAGTTAGAGTAGAGAGCTCCACCTGCTATTTTCAGTTTGTGGACGATATGTCTCAGACTTTTCTTGCAGCCTCATAGAGTAGCAAGCTGATGGGTCTGAGAAACAGCAGATGGGATAAGATGATCTGGTTCATATTCTTGTTTTTTTTCTGTGATTACAGGAATGAGATGCATGTCATAAAAGGACAATTTGAGTATAGTGACCCCTCATTATAACAAGTCAGATACAGAGGACTCTCGTTGTAACGAAGTCCTCGAGACCGACTGTTATCTTTCATTATATCAAAATTTCATTATAACCCGAACAAATAAACAATAGAGATCCATAGAGTGAATAATGTTACTGCCTGAATTTTTACTTTGCTGTAACTGGAATTTCATTGTAACCCTGTTCGTTATAACAGGAGCACATTGTATAACGAAACCCTCGTATAACAAAGTGATCTTGCAGGTCCCAGTTTTGCAGGTTTGATAATCCAAACCGTTCATGTTTTGAACTTATGTGTAAAGGCCTTGTTTTGTGATAATGGATACCTACATGTACACATATTTGTGTGTGAGTGCATTATGTGTCAATGTGTTTTTCTGTTCTTTCTTTGGCAAAAATTTCACCTGATTTTTTTTTTTAATCAAATACACAATGCATGAATCTTGATGGCTTGATTGAAAAAAAAAACACACTTACAATGTATCTTATATGAAAGATGAGCAAATGAGAATCTGAACGGACGCGGAGACCTGTTACTGCAATTTTTGCATCCATAGTTGTGCCTCCAGATGATACGTGCTCACTGCAATACTGGCACATGTTTGTTTGAGAACGCTTGCTGAAGTGACAGAAGTATATCAAGTTGCTTTCTAGAGTCGCCCCTAACCCATTGCTTGAATATCCCAAATAGTCCGAGCCCTATCAAGTTTTTGCTTTACATGAGTGGTAGAGGGAAAGATATTGAAGCCAGAGGTACCCTTATCGTGTATGTGAAAGGCAACTTGATGGGGAAGACCGCTATCTCCATGTGGTTGTATATACCTCTCTGAAACGGCAGCATCAGTGATCAATCAGAGGACTGATCCATCGTCACTATTTTTCTGTGCCTTTGGAGCCTACCACAGCATCATGATTTTGAGTACTCCTCGAAGCACTGAATTGGGAGGTGTGGACAATCACTCTCGCTGTGATATACTGTGTTGTGAAGGAGTAAATAATGTCCATGCTGTTTGCATCCACTTCCATTGAGAGCAAAAAAAGAAAGTGTTTGAGGCATTCATCATAACGTCAGTTCTGTCATCATAGCCATTGATTTTTCTTTTGGAGGATTTGAATCATGGAGACACTTTTTTAGTACCAAGCTTCCAACCAGGTGGCTGTCACTTCGACATTGAAAACTTTGAGATCCTATTTTGAATACATTTTGTGACTCTGGTGGTGTCATTTGAAGGACCAATCAGAGATTAATTGATTTTTGTGATCAAGAAACTTTTTTTCTTGTCAAATGGAGAGGGTACAAAAAAATAAAAAAATGTTTGTGCCACTTGATAGATGTTTTGGATGTCCGACCAAACTGGATGTGTGTGCCCAAAGTATAAAATTCTTACCAAAGTTTCCGCATTTTGTTTGATTTGATTTACTCTCTTGAAGAGGAAACTACTTTTGACATGATAATGGTTACTTACTGTCTTCTGAGGAAGAGGGAGTTTCCTGCAACATCTTGAAACCAGAAGATAAAGACAGATGATGAGGAGATCGACTGCATCGCCAGGGTTGGAATCAATGTGGATATGAATGCAGCCGATTTTGTGCTCGTCAGCAGTGGGGTACCACAAGGATATTTTGCCCGTTCATAACACTACGTACATAATTGAAGAAAAGAGAAGATAATGCAGATGAGCAAAATAAAAAATATCAGTGTTTGGGATTTGACTGAGATCGATGCTGGAAGACTGTCCGTTACCATGACAACTGGGAAGAGAGCAAGATCGTCATTCATGTTTTCAGCCTCTGTAGATTGTGTAATGTGACTTTGACGCTCCCAATCATTTTGCATAAATGTCATGCCAGTGCACAAGGGATGATGCTTCTTTACGCAATTATGGCTCTTTCATAGGCGCCATTCCAGAAGGAATTCCTGAAATTATCATTTCCTTCTTCTTCCTAGTTCTCTTGTGAGGCTAAGCAACAGAGCGAAGTAGTGCATCAAGGTAGCTACCCCCACTCCACCTCATAAACTGAGGGGCGCTGATTTGAGGGGGAAGGGTAACATCAGTCTGCTCCCAATAAACCTCTCCATCATGTCCAATGATGCGAGGGAATCAAGGGAAGTAAGCGATTCCTGCGTAATTGGTTGTAGCTCAGCTACCTGGGCAACTTCTCAGCCCTATGTCTGTTTTAACCATTCTTCCTCCTTTTAGGCTCCTGACTGGGGAGATAAATGGTCTTATGGAGAAGCTCCAGTGCTGATTGAACTAATCAAAGAAGCCCTCACTATATGGGGGAGGAGGATAGTGTTTCCATGGATACCAGACATGTGTAAACAACACTCTCCACCAGGAATAGACATACATCATCATCTTGGGCAGATAGGGACGGAAGGAAGGCTGATGTCACTTAGGTTTTCTGTTTGATGTTTTCTCTCTTCCCCTGCACACCCTTCCCAGATGAAAAGCAAAGTAAACTCTGTATAGTTAGAGGAGATTAAACTGGAACATTGAGGAATACTGAGTTGTGTGTCACATGCTGAAGAAAAAGTACGCCACCACAAACTAAACTTGGAGTGTTCATGAAGTTCCCACTAATTAGGCTCCACACAGCGTTTCATATTTTCTATCTGTGTCAAGTCTAGAAGATGACAACAGACAACTGCATATCAAATATACGAGTTGCTCTGAAGCCAATCAGTGCATGTACTTTGATTTGCATGAGGAATAGCCACCAATGTCTATTAAAGTTGATCGATTGCATGGACGTTTCATTTGGGACTGGTCTTCAAGGCAGTCTTGGGTTCTCAAATTTTATGGGTATTCTTCATTACACTTTCTGAGAAGTATATTCTTTTTGGCAACATTGTGTGACTCATGCACTGCGCATCACAAAAGTATAGTTCTTGAGGTTGCGTGACGCTATGTATTATTAAAACGAGGATGCGTTCTTTTCATTGCTGGACTTTAAATAGCGTGACGTCACTCCGCTCATTTGCAATCGGGCACGATGGTCTCTGATTAATGTGAGTGGAGCGAGGGAGACAAACAGTCGCGTCTCTGGAGGTTGCGCCCACATTGATCAGTTCTTGTGGAGTTATTTTCAGTGCGACTCTCGAGTTTCACCGAGCGACATCGGCTGAGGGAAGAAGAAGTCTCATGAATCAGACAGATTCGCCTGCGGGGCACTGATTGCCCGATTCCCAAACCACAAACCTTAGCCTTTTTTCTTTCCCCTTCAAGAACCTCTAGTTTGCCAAAAAAGAAAAGGAGAAGAAACATGTGACCTGATTACAAATGATAGTAAAGCCTGGCTTTATGTGGCACAACATGATAACATTCGCCATACTCTCTAGATTACCGATAACAATCGTCAAGATGAGAGAGGGAATATCTACATAACCTGCCTGCATGCAAAGTGCAGAAATTCACTGTTTGTCCTTTTTTATGCTTGCTTTTGCTTGGTTATTGCTGTTGTTTTTGAGGGGTCCATGGCATCTACAGTGTGGCTGAAATTCTGAGATAAATCAGAGGTATACCTCCTTGGATAAATTCACATCCGTGATGAAATATATGCCGACTTAGAAATAGACTTTAGCTTGTTCTTTGCCATGAAACTTTGATAACATTCACGTTTCAGAAGTGAGTCATCGCTGTAAATAGATGTCACATGCAAGCATTACTAGGTCGGATGGAATTAAATGATTATTAGTGTATCAGATGTGGTAGGAATATGGGATCATGTGAAAACAATGCACAGGCAATAACAAAATATCACCTTTGTTATTTTGCCCTGTGTATTTACCTATATGCTCTGTAATCTTCAACATATGAATTGATACCACATTATTATCGTTAACATATATCATATTGTCTTTATATCATCTGTCTTTTCTTCTTTTTCATGCTGTGAATTGATTGTAACATGTGAATCGAATAACCAATATATGTACAGTTGTAGATCACAAGAGAAATGATTTTTATTTTGTCATTTCAGTCATTAACTTCTTTACAATATTTTGTTTCAACTGCTGATCAAGAACTGTCTTGTAAGAGCTTTGTTAGAAGGTTGCATGCCTGTTAGGTCTTACTTGATTTGTATGCAAAGACAATTCAAACAATATTACGTTGGTTCTTCATGTGACAGTTGAAGGTCTAGTTATTGCAGTTGTGTTATATTTTAGTATTACTAAATGAAGTGCTGTGTTATGATAACATGATACTTTATCAAACAGTCAAACATCTAATAATGTCAACTTGAGATATTTTGTGGTGTTGCAGAATGAGGTGCTGATAACAAAATATTACAATGCGAACATCAACCAAAGAGTACCCCAGTCACAACCATTAAGATTACACCATTACACCCTGTATGTTACTCAGTAACTAGAGATGCTGTGAAAGATGTTGCAGGGAGAGAGCTATGTTTTACTCGAAAGAGAGTACTGCTCAGCAGTGTACCAGCATTCACTCCCTCCCACATCAAAATACACAGACATGTAATCACCTGTGCTGTGGAAAAGTGACTCCCAGGTGATGAACATTTAAGCATAATATCCGTCCTCTGTTTCCGTGGATACTCAACTGTAGCATCTTAAATGCTGACATATGCAATCTTTCAGTCACTGTTATATGCCATTGGAATCGCATAGACTGCTTTATCTGTTTGGAGAAACTTCTTCTTTTCTTTTTGTTGTTGTTGACGCTGAAGCATTAATGAATATCAAGATGAGTGGAATTACTGTCCTCTGTTTCCATTGATACTCAACCATCACAGCTCTATGACATGTTGCTATGGACTGCCTCAAGAGCTAAAGATGCCTATTCAATTATTTGGAGAACATAAATTTCCTAAGGATGTTATATTTGATGCTGAGATGTTGTAGAGGAGATCCACTTACCAACATCTGTTTCCATGGATACTAAATCATCGCAGATGCTGAAGTCGAATTTTGAGTTTTACTGCAGCTGTCATTAATTTTTGGAACTAGAAACACATAAAGACAGTTCTACTCCTTTATATGAAGAATGGTACATGTAAACCTGATGGTTTGCTCTGATAGTTAATGATTAATGAGGAGACACAATTAAGGGCATCAAGAGAAAGTGTCAACTTGCACCATATGTTTAGCGGGCCTCTGTAATCTCTTGAGATGGGATTAAAAGATTTATGTCAAAAGACAAGTGTACTGAGAAATGTAGCTTCCCAGGAATAAGCTCATCATGTGTCTCAAGAAGAACAAACTACATCTCGGGCAAAAGCAATGAAGTGCTGCCTCATTGATGAAGAACTAATCAACTGCTCAGTGAAGAGAATGAAAAAAAAAAAATGTGCCCTGGCTCTGTGCTGTCTTCCTCATTGGATTAAAGGATTCTAAAAACAGTGACCAACAGCAACAAGATATCTAGCTTCCTTGCATTAACCCTTTCTGTACTGGGGACATTTGATGGTGTGCATAACACTGTGGGGTTTTCTGTGCCAATCGGTACTCAAAGCACACAAACAGTTAACCAGTGGAATGCAAGCTAGATGACATATGTATAGTAGCAATTGATTTTTGCTATCATGAGGTATAAATATGAGAACTGCAAAAAGAATGACTTTGCGCATATGCGAGTATAACAATAATTAATGCGTGACATTGATGAATGGCACAAGATTTCTCTGAGTGACATTCAATTAACTACATTGTAGACCATGGCCGTGCTTGCAATACTGGCCTACCTGTTCCTTTTAGCTTCATGGACCTGGATCTGCGTTCTCGTGCGTCACTTGTGGCAGCGTGGACGTGGTGAGTTGCACCACAGACCTTTCAGTGCTCTCATAATTATGTAGTGCGTCATCATGTCACTTGTATGCATGTAATGTTGGAGATCTTGGCAATCTTTGGCAATAATGCAGATTTCTAACTTCCAGTTTATATTTCGTCATATATTTTCCTTGCAATGAAGTGGGCCAATCGTGTATTGATTTCAAGTTAACCCGTTGAGGACGAGTCCCGAGTATACTCGGGCAGGTGTCTATGGGAAATGCGTGTTGTAGCAAAATCAAACCGTCCTCAACGGGTTAAGCATCTGGGGAATTCAAATCTGCCCAAAACCGAAAGATTATTTTCCTGACATTTTATGGCTTTCATGATGATGCATCACATGTAAGCTTAAAGTAGGGGAGGTATTTGATATACAAAGGTGTACAGTGGCACGTTTCACAGGATTGTCACATCATTCTAGTGTAAGTTTATTGCTTGTAATGGACAATGATCACAATGATGCTGTATTTGACTTTATTTTGTTGCTTTATTGAGAGATGAAAGGGTGTTATTGCAGGAACAAAGTCTGTTAGGATAACAGCCTTCAGACTGTTTGACGTATCATCTGCTCTTCTCTGAAGTGTGCAAACAAGAATGAATAAATTTCCTGTAATGAGAGTTTATCTAGAGATAGAAAAGCTTTTGTATGACAGAACTTCATCTTCGAAAAAAAAAAAGATCTTAACAGGTGCATGTCTATTCTTGTACTTCCTTTGTAGTCCATAAGATTTTCGTCAGTGCCATACACTACACCTGCTCTTTCTATAAGCACCCAATTGGCTGTTTGTGATACTATTTTGTATATCTTTGTATTTACTTTTTTATAAGATACTGCTTCCATTTTTTTTTGAAACTCAAAGTTGTTGATGGCAAGTATAATTCACTATTCTTCTTCCCGCCTTCCCTCACTTTGACCTCCTTGTTTTGCATAGAAATACATTACAAAAAGTGCGATGACATCCTCCATAGGAAACAAGCATTTTTAAATGCACCGCGCAGAGCGCACAATCAGGTATAGGACATTTACACAGACTCTCGACTTTACGAACTCATACGTGTACCTCCCAGAATATGTCTTTTTGCTTAAATGCAGTGGTTTTTATGAACATCTAGATTTCAAGCTTGCTCCACATACCTCATTTGTAGAGTTTTGTGAGAATTTGACATCGGTACCTTTCGAGTTGATAATTAGGTGTCATTTCTCACTCAAACGCAATCAGCTCTACAACAACATGGAATTTTACATTGATGGCGCGGTGTGCCAACTGTGAGCCTGAAGGCCATTTTGGGAGGGTCATTTTACTGCCATACCTGCTGTATTTGTACAATGCACCTGCCTAGCAAGTTGCAGCAAATACTCACGTGTATTCATACTGAGTTTGGAGGAATTTCGTGAAACTTCGCCATTGGTACCTTTTCAATATTCATAAATCATGTCAGTTTAGCCCCGAGTGAATAACCCACCAATATGTTCATACACTAAAGCAATTGCGTGCTTCTCACTTGAATACGCTACGCTGATTGAGTAAATGTCATTGGCCTTATGAGGTCGTATCGGGTCAACGCGTGATCGTGATCTAGCGCGTATGCAAATTCATGACGTGACAATAGGTGCGCGCGTCTTTATTACTATTTAGATTTCATTAATACATTAGCTCAACGTAGCATTTGCGGTGCGTGATTGCATCATGAATATGTATTATTCTTTAACGCTCAACGCACTGTGATAGGTGGTATGCAAATGACGGTTCTACGTCATAGCTCACTATCTGTTTGTCACCATTCGTGTGTAGACTTTTTGTAATGAACATAAAACAATATTAGTTTTAATTCTTGTTATTATGCCAAGCAAAGAACAAACGCCCATACCAGGGTATGAATATACATGTAAAGTACATTCTATGATTAGGATAATACAACAATAAAGTTCTTTTGAAGTATGCAGAGAGATTTCCGATCAAAGTGACGAATATGATTATGAAAGAGAGAGACTCGATAGCAGCTGTGTTTTTATTTTAATCATAAGATATTGATTATAAATCATATGAAATGGTTGGATGATTTACAATATTTGTGCGAATTTCACCAGAAGTTGCTGATGCATAGCAGCTCGTTGTGCTACCATTGCATATTTTTCTTTTTCTAGCTCAGTAGAAGATTTTCTTCTTCTCTTATTATTATAATTTACTTATTATTATCATTTATTTATTTATCTTTTTTTGGGGGGGGGGGGTTGTTTTGAAGTTATGAACACTGTGGAATTGAACTTACCCTAATTGATCGAGAGCAGGATTATTATGCACAAATTAATGTTTGTTGATCGATGCGTGTTCGTCCCATTAGTCACCTGTGTGGTGACCAGTGTCATGATGGATTGGGTAGGCTGGTTCTCAGAGGCGAATGCCCTCCGCTAAATACTTTTGATGCAAGATGGTTTCTTTCATGCTAAGTGTCTAACCCACCCTTCCCCAGGACTAGACTGACATTTAGACAGGCTAGTGTTACCAAGGAGGTACTAGGCGAGCTTAGTACCTCCTTGGTGAAACCATGGTAGCGACATGGCAGCAGCAGACGACACCAGGAATTGCTCTAGGTCCTCTTTTTTTTTTTGGGGGGGGGAACTATTTGTATTGCAGTTGTTTTAGTTATATTATATGCAACCCATTTTGTGCTGTCTGATCAGGGGTTAAATCAGGCTGTGTGGAAAGATCAGATACTGTAAGTTGTGCTGTGTACCGTGTAATGGGAGGGTTTCTGTGTAGGAAAAAAAGGCAATTTGTTCTGCATCGTTTGTCAAAATCTATGTTTAATGTATGGAACATAGATTACCCTCACGAAGTAGCAATTTACCCGATGAGGACGGGGTGATTTTGATGCAACACGCATTTCCCATAGACACCTGCCCAAGTATACTTGGAACTCGTCCTCAATGGGTTAAGGGTCCTTACAGTTTGCATGGTGAGAGGCACATGTTTCATTGTTGTGGTCTGATTCTTTGAAATATATTGTTTTTAAAACAAAGGATCTACCAGAATGAATAAAGGTAGAGTCTTGTTAGGACCAACATTCATCCATAAAAGAAATCTTCACAGAAGACCACAAATAAATGGAGCAAGGCACAGATTGACAGTATACATATGCATTTGATGACTAAGTGCAGAATAATGAAATCAGAAAAGGACTGTAAAATAGTTGTGTAATTTTGTTTTGATATGCATATATTAACTGAGGAAAGGCAATCTTTAATAACTTCCTTCTTGGTGGTTTTCTTAAAACCTGGAATAAATGTATTCAAATGTTGGGAAATTAATTGTAGCACTTGCTTCAAAATATTCTGTTGTTCTGAAATTAATCTTAAAATGCATTTAATGAAGACAGAAACAAACAAAAGTACATTGACTACAGCATCATTCTTCATTATTTTTATTTCACCATCAAGTTTGTTATACAGAATTAAGTGAATGATAAAAGACCAGTTTCAAATCAAGCTTGCTCCTCTTCAAATGGTACTTAAATCAGCTCCCACATCACTTGGATAATATATGTACCAGTAGCACATAGTCTTGCTGAATTGATTCATACAAAATGTTCATACTATTGATACTACTGTAAAAGTGGAAATTTTCACACATTTCGCTCAACTAGAAACTAGCACGAAAATAAAGGCATGCGAATATGTTTGCATGTCATATGTTTCTGTAGTTGATGTTTTGATTCCAAGGAATTGAAAACAAGCACAACTCATTTTAATCGGCCGAGTGCAAAAAAAAACAACAAAAAACAAACAGAATACAAAAACATCCACTTTTACGGTATCCCAATAGCTCACAATGAAAGAGGGACCAAGTGAAGGAATATCAGGGTGTTATACTTTAAGATATTCCTGTGTATCCTCAACTGCTAATTAGACCATTAAATTTGACACAGCTACAAAGGCACCGACTGTGAGCATCTGCGTCACTTTCTGGTGACTGACGTTTAGGCCGGAGTCTCTGCAGACTGTATCGACCTGCAATGTGAGAAGGTTATGAACTCATTAGATTAGCACTGGACTTGAGAAGAGTGTAGCAAGCGAAGGTCTCTGGAGTAGGGTTTCTGCAGGCACATGTCACCTTTGAATGCAGTGAAGTTCAGTACCAAGAAATTGTAGGTGGTACTATCTGCAATGCGGGTGAGATGCCATCAAGAAGAAAAACTTCCACATGGCTTTTAGCATACTGGAGGAAGTAAACTGTAGAGAGTATACAACATGGTAGAACATTAAAAAAAAAAGGAATTATAAGTTTCCAGATATCGGTTCTATTGAAAAGAAAAATATCACCAAACAAAATAAGAAAAGTAGATTGTTGAAATTCCCACTGGAAATAATATGCTTGAATTTTTCAGATCCCAAGAAAATTTTGCATTCCCTCCTTTTGATTCTCAAGTGTCAGTACTGTAAGTTTCCTTTAATAGTTCTTTTGTTGAGGTCACTGACCTTAGTAACTGGCAGTGCAATATTTATAGCCTATCATTTCCCCCTTCTCAATATAAGTATATCATAATAACAAATTTGAACATTAAGAATGTATTCAAGTTGAGTGGGTGTACATTTGTATCCAACATTTGTATTCCTACATATGACATTTGCCTCAAAAGAGGTTAGTAGGAAGTACCATTTGATTTCGAATGAATACCCAGAAAATCATAGAAATGGGTTGGTGTTTCCCTGAATAAACCCTTGCCACCTTTGCAGTTCATAGATGGGATACTCTGTATCTCTTTGAAAAATGAATAGATAAATAAATATAAGGATAAGATGATATAAATGAAAGAAAAATCTCTGATTACTCTCATTCACAAATTCATATCAAAGCATATAAACCTCACAATCTTTTACACACTCACACTCATTCCCACAATTGTGCTTTCCCTACACTCTATTATACATGTATTAACCTGTTGAGGACGGTTTAATTTTTCTACAATATGCATTTCCCATAGACACATGCGTGAGTATACTCAGGACGCGTCCTGAACGGGTTAATGATTATGATTACATTCTTTTTTCCATGATGGTTTACACTCAGCAATTGTCTTCATGCTATTTGTTTAAGTTGTCAGAGATATGATAATGACTTTCAAATTATTAGCTTCAAAAGGAAAAAACATTTGGTGTATCAAAGTGCAGTTTGCAAAGTTTGTCTTATATCTTTGTTAATCAGGACAAATGAATGCGATATGTGAAATCAAAGCTATGAATTCAATTTGTCTTCATAACTGTTCTCATCATCTTGCAGATCTTGAGGTTCCAGACCCCTCTGAACTCAAGTGGGAGACGCCCCTGTCCCACAGGTCGCTGTCTGCAGAGGGCACACTTCATGAAGAAACATCCCCGCAAGAACGATACATCTCACCGCGGTAAGCTGTGTGATACATTATGTGGAAAATGACAATTCCGGATCAGATGGAACCTGATTTAAAAACACAAATGATTTACAGTAGAAACAATAGAGAATACATCAAAATGGCATTACTAAAAAGAAAAAAGAAGTTAAGAACTGAAGGATTAAAGCTGTAATATCACTGATATTTCATATAGATTGAAAAGATTATAAGGTAAAAAGAGAGATAGGCATTTTATTAAAGAGATTTGAGCTAGTAGTGCATATCTTTTTTTTCAAGTTTGGAAGTGGATATGTAAAATCATTGTGTTTAAAAATATGTTGCAGGTGATCAGTTTATCCATTTAGAATCCTTTCACAAAAGACAATGTTTGAAGAAAGCTTTAAAGATACAGATATTCTCATTTCGGTTTCCTCTGTCACCTTAACCTTTTTGTATCGGTTTTATGTTGTCATACTGTACAACATGCTCTATGAAGTATAGTATGTATTTAACCCTCTGTGCACCACAGTAATTTCTTGTCTATATGTGTTTGTGTGTGTGTGTGAAATATGGGCGCATTTGAATCATTGGTGCAGAAAGAGTTAATGCTTATGTTTAGATCAAGCAAAAAACAAACAAATATACAAACAAACAAAAAAACCCTCTATTCTACATGAGGGATATAAATAGCTTAATATCCGTGTATGTGTTTATGACACACTTGCTGGTTTAAATGTATTACATGACTTTTTGTTTTGCTTCCCTAAACTGAAATCATTTTTTGCAAAACCAAATGTTATAAAAATGCATAATTACAATGTATGTGTACATGATATTTGGGAATGAATAGAATGATGCCTTCAAGTTCGCCAGTGAATAACATGGTATCTCCTGGAGCTGTATTTGTGAAGCTAATGACCCCACGTTGTCTGTCATTTAATGGCTTACATCTCCCTCATACCTTCGTCAATCTCTCTATCCCCCTCCTACCCTACCCACCTCCCACCCCAGGAGGTGGGGGAAGGATGCCTTCCCGCTTGATTCATGTCATGCATCCAGACAATGAGCAGGAATAACAGTCTGTTTACATTATGTGACAAATCTGCCATCCATGCACAGTATAATCTATCCAAGCTGGATCTCTCACATTGTGACATCTATTTCTCTCTCTCTCTCTCTCTCTCTCTCTCCTCTCTCACCCTGCATATATATCTATCTATCTTCTCTCTCTCTCTCCTCTCTCACCCTGCATATATATCTATCTATCTTCATCTCTTTCTCTATTCTGTCATTCTGTATGTGGGTGTGTATCTCTCTCTCTTCTTTCTCTCTTTCTATTCTGTCTCTTGCACTCTTTATCTCCCACACACGGTATTCGCTATATCTCTTCTCTCACTTCTGTCTACCCATCTGTTTCTATTTCTCATATCATCCCTCTCCCCTTCACTCAATTTCTCCTCATTTTCTCTTACTGGTAACAATCAGAGTAAGGATGTTTATTTGAAACATGAGCTGGAAAAACATACCATCAGACTATAGTTTCCATGCTGTGGATACATTTGTCAGTTGCTTTACATTTTGATTGTTATGCCTAATTGTGTGCATATGCCAAAGTAGGAATGGAATTTAAACACCACGACTGCCTATGTTTAACCAAGATCAAGAAAATACATTTCAGTTATACTTCATAGCCAGCGTGGAACCATTTTCAATCCCAGTGTTTATTGTATGAGGGATGTATATTGTGCTTTATCAAACCAATTCCTGACAATTCCTTCTGAATCTCCCCCCCCCCCAAAAAAAAGTATATTGCATAAAATTGAATAAAGCGTAGAATAAGCCTGTCTGTAGCTGGGGGGGGGGGGGGGGGAGGAATTATTGTAATCAATTCATAAAGCAGAATCAAGGAAAATATTTCTGTTTTTCTCACATTATTGTTCTTCTTTCAAATGACTTAGTGTTACCTGAGGGTATCACAGCGAAGGTAAAAATATTTACAATTATAGTGGAAGTTTGAGTGTTTAGAATATATCAAGTATCATATACATATGCATATATAACTGATGATATCCATCTATCTTCACCAGATCATTACCAACTGTAGACCTAAAACTTGTACCTTTTTTGTTTCTGGTACAATTATTAACCTGTTGAAGACTAGTCACAAGAATACTCGGACAGGTGCCCATGGGAAATGTGTTATAGCCAAATAAGCCAGTTCTCAATACGTTAAGCACCCTCTTCTTTTCTTGTACTTTTTTTTTTATCTTCCAAACAGCCATTCTCCTGTGATCACCTCAGAAGCCCAGTCGCACCACTTCTTTGGAGACCAAAGGCCAGATGCCACCATGTCAACGAGAGGGAATAGATCGGGTGAGTTCAGAATGGACACTGTGTTCAAAGGGAAAATATCTCTCCTATTCCTAACTTGTTTTCTCTAGATTGAGTTTGCTTTCCAGGGTGTATTGGTCTGTAGATGTTATTTTCATTTTGTGTGGGTGTAATTCCCTACATTTAATCAATTACAAACCATAATATTAAGAATGATGATGATGATGATGACAATGACGATGATGATGATGACGACGATGATGATGATGATGATGATGATGATGATGATAATGATTGGAATACATACAATGAAAAAGATGTAAACATCTTCATTATACTGGTGCTAAAATTCATATCAATAATAATTGATTATGGAAACGATAAATGTATTAATTTACACAATCAACCAGAAGAACCTTTGAAGAAAACACCTCTCTCTGAAGAAACTTTTGGGTAATATTCCAAGTAGATGAATAATATTGTAGAGCTTATTTTGTTCATAGTAATTTTTCAATTTAAGTCATCATGTTTTCAGTATTGCTTTCATTGTCACAATTGTTACTGTTTTTGCTAGTTTTGTTATCATGGTCTTTATGATTGCTTTTATCATTATTATTACAGTGATCATAATCATAAACACAGCTTCAGGAACGGCTATGATAGAATTTTGCCTCAGTAGAGTTCTACAAGATGTCATCCATGCACTACATCCAATTTATTAATCACATTAGTTAGTGGGATGGAGCAGGAAGATGTGAAAAAGAAAGAGATGAATATGAAAAAGAAAGGAGAATAAGAAATAGATAGAGAAGGAGAGAGAGAGAGAGAGATAGAGGTAGAGAAAGATACAGAAAGACATTAGAAAGTGGTAGTTCTCTCTTTAGATGGCAGAGATGTTTAATCTTGGTAATTAAGCAGGATATAATTGAATTAGCACTGCAATGTGTATGGAAGAGCATGCATACATAATCCAGAACGCCGTGATTAAAGTTTGCCCAAATCATTTTGGATATTTCTTGCAGGTTTGTGAGTATAATTAATGCTCTGTATAAAGCTTGCTATGACTCATGCTTCACCAATGCATGGGCTTGTAATGAAAGAGAGAGATTTTCTCATTACATGCATTTACTAAAAAATGTAACTGCCATTAGCACCCTCGAAGCTGATGATGTCATTTGTCATCATTATGATTCATCAATTTATTCATTATATTAACAGTGAAACCACCCTCTCTTCTTTGTTTCACACATCTCCCAATTTCATTTTCCTATATTTGTCGTATGTTCTCAAGTGCTGTAGGATATGAAGGGTTTGTTTGCAAAAACCGATAAGTCCATTTTTGAAGATTTTGAAGTACGATCTCTGTCATAATGTACAAAATAATACCTTTTAAATGATATATTGGTCACTACATGTAAAGGTATACTTTTGAAGTTATCGTCAAAAGAAGCACAAATTTTCTAATTATTCTCTTTATTTTTCTTGACCTTTAATCGCAAATATCTCCATTTGGCAAATATGGACTTATCAGTTTTTGCAAACAAACTCTTCATATGTGCCTGTGTTGATGACAGTTTTATCAGTTGCTGTGAATCTGGAAACACTTTTATCAACTGTGTAGGAATACTATTGAGAAAAGGATTGAGCATTTCTTAATGCTACATTTTGAATAAGATAATTATGGGCTGTCTTCAGATTTTTAATCTGTCATGAAAGGACATGGATATCACGATGCAAAAGCTATATTGTTACAATGAAAGTGTGTTTTTCCTTTTTTTATATTTCTCACTCCTTGAACACTTCTTCCAAGCCAAATATGAACATATGTTTGTAATTTCAAAATTCAACAAAGCATGTGTAAAGTGTGTGTTGGGTCTTTCTCCTGATTTAAAAAGAAGAAGCAAAGGCTAAATTAAACAAAATAATAACTATAAATAAAATCCAGTCACTACTTAATGAATCAGGCAAAATCTTGAGATGCGTGCAATCTGAAAATCTGCTCATAGAATCACCCCAGAATGTTGAAGAATTTAGCCGGAGATCTGCTGAGACTGTTGCATTTCTTTTCCTTTTCACACTGGTACATTATGTGACTAATATTTGCTGTTTGACATATTCAGGTCTTGGGGTGGTGGGTGGAATGTACGATGACAGTCTAATTGTTGTCATCCTCCCCTCCAATCACTATAGATTCACTTCTGATTGCCTCCAGTATTGGCAAGTGAGACGTTATGCCAAGAAACTTATTGGAGGGGGATAAAAATACACCCAGAAGAACAGGTGCCAGTATTCCCCAGTGATCCAGTCATATATTGCCCTATCCGGATCCCTGTCTTTAGTCCTCTGTAAGAGCCGAGGGGGGTAAATTTGGACCGCCTTCACTTGGAGAGCCTCTCCTTTAACCCATTGAGGACGTGTTGATTTTGCTACAAAACGCATTTCCCATAGACACTTGGCCGAGTATGCTCGAGACTGGTCTTCAATGAGTTAAGGGAGAGTATGAGGATGTCCCCATATACTTCCACACACTGTACAGTATAATCCAATGTACAGGGTGTAGCTGCAAGAAAATGTTTGTAAGAAGGGAGCTACAAGTGATATACAGATGATAAGTCTTAACAGAAATCTAATAAATTCACCAAACACTGATATGTTAGGTGAGATTGAAGATTACTAATAAGTACTAAAATTTCTATAGAATGTTGTCTGATTTCTTTCAACAACAACAACAACAACAGCAACAACAAAACTAGCACAAGAAGGAGAAGTCCTACATCCAGATGATATTCAGTTTCATGTTTTTGTTTTTGTTTTTAATTTGTCACGTGTGCTGGAGTTTAGGCATGGCATTGCTAAAGGTCAGTTAAAAACACAAACCAAATTTAGACTTACAATGTAGATTTACACTTACAATGTAAATAGTTGCAAGGGAGGTAATCAGTTTAAGACACATTTGTTGGCCGAACCATTTTTCAATTTTGTATGTCAGAAGAATCCTGAGATATTCTCTCTTCAAATTTATCAGATCCATGTGATGATGGGTATAATTATTACACGTATATTACTTATAATTTGTCAGACTTTGCAGTTTTTCTGGTGAACTAAACACATCAGGTCATTATTGAAAGCCAGAGATAAGCCGCGCTTAACAGAATTAACTCCCACATCGTGACCCGTGAAACAGGAATTGAACTTCTGCTTCATGATTTTGGCAAGGCAGCTGGCCAATATGTTTCCCAAGGTCAGTGGAATTCAATTCACTTCTCTTTGCCAGGCATCAAATAGAGGGAAGAGAATCTTTAAAATGATCAAGTACCTAAGATTATATCAATCCTCATAAAGTTGATACATCCACTCGATCTATGTTCCTGTTTGTTGGTAGTGGGTATACTGGAGATAACCACATAGCATCACCAATACCTTGCATCTCAAGTTGAATCAGGACTAGGTTAGAGGTTAGATATATTTTCTATTATATTCCACATACTAAAAATCTTGCTCTAGGATTCGTTAAGAGCTGATCACGTGATAAAGCGTAGTTTTGCTCGTCACATCACCTAAGAAGAAAAGTTTGTTACACTCTATGATGATAGTCATTTTTTGTTTCGCTGATCTTTTAGTCCACACTATCCTAACGCGTGATATATCTTATAATTTTGAGTACCCGGGAAATAAAAGTGTGTTTTTACCGTCAGTGAGATGATGCCGTGTTGTAATCACCAGCCTACATCTAAATTTGGCCCGTAAGTTAGCGTACTGTGCGTGCACGTTGTCTAGTTGCCTTGTTCATGTTTCAGAATGCTCAGCGTTTTCAGCAACAATTGGTAAGTGAACATAACGTAAACCCCTTAGGCTTGGTCTAACGATACCTAGATCTTTACCTACCTAGGATACGTCTAGACTCTCCGAGTCCTCAGACCTAACGTAGGCCCTACAGATCTGCAGTTTGAATAGTGTTTTTAGACTTGGAGTCTAGTCTAACTAGAGCTAGATAAAAAGTTAGATTTAGCTGTGTTGTTTGCTCCCCCCCTCCCCCCCTCCCCCCCCCCCCCCCCCCCCCCCCCCCCCCCCCCCCCCCCCCCCGCGCTTCCTGTCTTGTTCCCGACAGTTAAAATGATTTCAGATGTGGAATATAAAGCAAATGATAAACTTTTGATTTCAGGCAATACGACAAACTAAAACTTCCTTGGTGATCTGAATGTGTACGCTATCTTTCCTCAGCTGCGCTTTGGAAAGATAGCTACGTCCAGATTGCCTCGGAAGTGATAGTTTGTCCCATCACCTTCATCAACATTGATTATTTGTCTATTACCATCATTATTATTTTTTTATGTTTCTAAACAATTGAAAAGGAATGCTTTCTGGGAGGGAGAGAATGAATTTAAACAAAGGCTCAAACTTTGCTATTTTATTTAGTGATCCTCATGATGATACCCCCTAAGCTGTAGGAGTATAATTGCAAGTTGATTCTTTTCCATGGGCATGAATGTTAAACTTTCTCGTAAATTGTATGGCCAGACACTATATGCTTTAGATTGTAATCATCAAGTTTGGAGGCAACATTTCCAAAAGACGTCATATTTTTCAGAGTGATATATGATATATTTTTGTTTTGTGAAAAGTCTTATATCCCTAGAGAAAGAATGATACCAAAATAAACTGAGAGACAATTATTTTAAACAAACTGCGCTTGCGATACAATCAGCTGTTAGACTGCAGAGAAGACAGAAAAAATAAAAATAGTGTCGAAATGGCTGGAGATAATATCAGTCCTTTACTGGTGAAAGTGGGACTTGAACCAGAGCTAGCTGTCTCCTACCTGAGCCAGAGAAAGGGAAGTGGACAGCTGGCAAGTACTTCCTGTTTGGGCGGAGGTCGGGTCAAGTGAGCTTCCACAGAAATAAAGGACAAGGCTGTGTACTTTGGGGAAGGGAGGTGGAGGAGTTTGATGTTGATGGAAAGTTCAGGCAGACAGTTAAGAGGAAATGATGACACCATTGCTTGGGAGGTGTCTGCGCTTGATACTGTGTGAGGAAGACACAGGCACTTAACCTGTTGCCATGGGGAACCAGGTGTACCTTGTAGCAAGTGCATGAAATATAACCTTGTTTTGGAAGCAACCCCTTTAAAGGAGAATTCCAAACCTGCTTTAAGTTGGTATGATAAGAAAGAGCCAAGTTTTATAAGCACCACAGTGAAAATTTGCCTAAATTCAGATGCAAATTAAGGAAGTTATGGAGTTGTGAACTTTTGCTAATTAAAAAAAAACACTTCTCAAGCAGTCAATATTGACATGCAAATGAGTGAGTGAATGATGTCACTCTTTACTTCAACCATTCAGAATTCTTCTGCCAATTTAAGCCAGTTATTTGCAGTCACAGTTGCATCTACAGAACACTAGAGCAATAAGTGGTAAAAAACTGTTGCAAGTGTTAGTCAATTTTCAGCATTTTGAAGGAAGTCAAGTCACATAAACTGTCTGTTTCTGTGTCTTTACTAAAAGAAACAAGGGAAAAGTGCATTTGTAAAAGTGATTTTGACTTTTATGCAAGGCTGAATCTCCTTGTGACATTTTCCACCCTTGAACAAAAAGAATGAAGGATAGACAGAAAAAGAAAGAGAAAGGGAACAGGTTGCCCTTACTTCACATTTAGAGAGATGACTAACAGTAAGGAATATGCAGAGAGCTGGGGTAATTATATGACAGCTGTTGGCCAAATAGAGATTCAGTGTGAGTAGGAATATGAACAAGAATACAGTTTTGACATCATGTGTAGTTGCACTATTTTGAAAATGAAAAATAGGAACATGTTTTACATTCCAACTCTGATCAATACTAGTGATGCATTCGCCGATCTCTCATCACAGTGAATCAAAGGGTGGGGCACAATGAGGCAGGAAATATCCGTTTTGCACACATGCAACAAGGTTTCTTGCTTTTTTCTTTTAAAAGTTCATGTTCTCTTGGTATTTTTCTATCATCATGCTCATCTGAACATTAAAATGAGGTTATGATAATCATTTCAGCAATGACAGGGATGTTCTATTATTCAATAAAGCACAGCTGAGATGTTGACTTCATCACTTCAGTCTTTAAAAAAAAAGTTTTTTGAGGTAGACTCATGAAAGCCAGTCGTTATGAACATCATCTAGCATATGCCTCTTCTTTGCTTAGCCCGTTGAGGACGAGTCCCGAGTATGCTCAGGCAGGAGTCTATGGGAAATGTGTGTTGTAGCAAAATCAGTCTGTCCTCAACAGGTTAATCATAATTATTTTAGAGTTTTGTTTGTCTTTGTGTATTTTTGTTTCATGTTCTTTTCACTTAGAAAAATCAGATTTTAGCTAGACTAACAATCTCAGTATAAAATGGCTGAAAACACTGAAATTATTATCATTTCTTGGGGGGGGGGGGGGGCTAGAGTAAGAAAGGGCTACATCTACTTATGTAAATATATTCATTATCAATTCATATGAATTTTCTTTTACTACAGGGACCAGCACATTACATGAACTGCTTTTTAGAATAGGTCCCTCCATCCTTTGCTGAACATGTGTCTTAAAGTTACATTCATTGCTATGCCAATCATGATATTTGTCTTTAAAAAATGATATTATTTTGACAATTGATTATACTGTATCACCATCTCATTTGCATACATTTTTTAATTTGTGTTTTTTTCAAATGTGAATGAATTTTCAATGGAATTGAATTGAATTTAAGTGAGGGAGACTGCAGATATACTTGTATATCAAACTGTGGGCAAGGTAATGAAACTGAATGATGCTACAAGAGGAAGTGAATCATTTATCACAGTCCTCCTCCACAAGATTGTGCTTAGGGTATGACAGCTATATCTTTTCTGTTGGGAAGGAGACATGATATAGAGGAGTATGGGTAGGTTTGGAGAACAAGGGGGGAGGATTTGTAATTTGTTGAATAAGGCATTTGTGCCATGTGGCATATTTACTGTTTATATCATCATTGTTATCATCATCGTCATCATCATCGTCATCATCATCGTCATCATTGTCATCAGCGTCATCATCATCATCATCATCATCATCATCATCATCATCATAATCAATATTGTTATTAATTTATCATTGCTAAGTTTCTGCAACCAAGGTTTTTTTTTTTTCTGCTACTTTATTCTTCATTAGCAGTACATATAAAGTCACATCTTGCCTATCAGAAGGATACCGAATGGCTAGACATCAAACTTAACCTTGTACTGAACCCCTCCCCCCCCCCCCCCTTTCTGCCTCCTTCATCCTACCATGTAATCCCCTCCTTTTAATGCACCTGCAGTCACTTTGGTAATGAATCGTAGCTATCTGCAATGCTGGTGACGAGGGGGGGATGATCCAGAACCGTGTATAATTTGGGCAGTGCGAACGAGGTCGCTGACAAATCCCGTAACTCAGCGACCTTGTGCAGGGGACAACTCCCTTCCTGAAGTGCAAGGGATTCGGGGGAAGCCTCCTACAAGGGGGAAACCGTAGCCTCCTACGAGGGGGAAGTATCACGGCAAAAAGTCTAGAATTGCATGTCTCTCTTGGCGGCTAACTCCTCCGTAGCAGTGCAGAATAACCCTCCTTGACATCTGTGTATGATACAAGTCTTCAATCATTTATACCAAAGACTGCAAATCCGAAGCAGCACTTCGCCAAATTGTCATCACGCCCACAATGGATGGAGGGGGGGGGGGGGGGGGGGAGTGGTGGGATGTAGCTTTCTTGATGCTTGTTTTGTACTACCTAATCCACACATACAGTTGTTTAGCCAATTGTAATAGTGGAGTAGGGATAAGAATCATTATTGTACAACCTTTATTCTGGCTGCTGATTGAATGGTATCTTATCATTTATTTGGCACTTCTATGAAAACAAGATGCTAAAATCACTGTATTGGAAAAGAATACCATATTTTGTGTTTATTCCATACTGCTCAGGCTTGACTACAACTTGTGTAGATATAATATAACAAGATAACTGCAGCTTGTGTATAGATGTTTTCAAGCCAGAATGGTATAATTTCATTTGATTTGATTTGATTTAATTTGACTTGATACATGTATCTATCATATCTCATCAAGGATATCTGTCACTAGGATATCTGTCATCTTATTACAATCTTCAAACAAATTACCCCCTGGGAAATTACCCCGGACCCTTTACCTGGCCCTAATCTTTATCTTAATCCTGAACCTAATCCTAACCTGAACCCAACCTCTAACCCCAAACCCTAACCCTAACCCTAACCCTAACCCTAATCTTCACTCCAACCTTAACACTAACCAGTAGTATTTAGCCAGGGGGGTAATTGCCCTCGGGGAGTAATTGCCCAGATACAGATCACAGCAATCCAATCATATATTTGTTAGGGTTCATGACAAACTTAGTTCCTTATTGTGATAATACATTGCAATAATGATTTAGATGAAGGATTAACGAATGAAGTGAACATGTATAGGTACAACTGTTGTATGCTTTTCTTTTTCACTTCAAGAAACTTGTTATGGTTTGTTATCACTAGTACTGTTTTCAAGACTTCATTCTTGCACCCCGCATGTGCCATCTATTTCCATCATTCAGAAGAGTGGTTAATAGCTAACAACTAGAAATACAAATTTGAGGCATTGTTCGGTGTAACCTGAGATCCTACCTGGCTGTTAGTCAAGGGGAACTCAACTCAGTGAAATCATATCTCTCGATATTTGGATGTGACAGTTCCAGAAACACCACATACTCATTGATATGGTGTCATGTCCTTGTTTACACCGGGAAACATCAGGAAGTTATCAATGGATTGATTACTGTCCTTGTTTGTGTCCCAGTAAAGTCAAGTACAAGAGAGTTTGACATGTTATCCAATAGGATCTATTGCCTTTGTGGTATCTATGACATGCTATGATAGTGGGGAGCAAGTGGCTTGGAAGAGGAACAGGTTCTAGAGGGTGGAGGAGAATAGGAGGAAAGGTAGGGGCGATTTATCCGCCCCTAAGTTCCAGCGTTGCTTGGCAGGAAATGAGGTTTCAAAGTTCATTACCATTGTATGTGCAGTGTCACTGTTCTATCTGTGTAGAAAGTATATATGAGTTCTGTGTGTGAGTCGATCTGTGTGTCTGTGAGTGTCGGTGCATGTATTGACTGGAGAAAGTGTGTATGTCTGTGTGTATAAAAAGAGAGAGTGTGTGCATGGGGGAGTTGAGTGTGTGAACGCTTCCCTCCTTGATGCAATAGCCATGCGATGTGTCATTAATCTGACATGTTTGTCATTCTACCCCCTCCCTGCCGCTGCTGCTGCCACCACCAGTCGCCAAGCTGCAGGAGAAGTATGGCAGTGAACGACCTCTCTCCTTCGACTCATCCCACGACCGGCGCAGCGCATACGCCAGCTCGGCCAGTCGCTCCCTTAAAAGTCTAGATTCCGAGCCGGTGAGTAGCTTGCAGGCCCGGTACAGTCAGGACCGTGGTACGACCCACTCCAAGCGGTCTTCGGGTGATTTTCCGTCCTCTCGCCCGCTGACGGACAGCTACAGCTACTCAGCGTCCAGTGCAGTGCCGGACATGAAGCACTCTACTCACCTCTCGGGAATGTCCCACCTCCGACCGGGTTCGGCATCCTCTGACTCGCATCCTGCGGGACGGCAGCGTGGTTTCCAAGACGACCACCGTGGAAAATTAACTGGAGATATAAAGCGGGGCAGTACGGAGAGTGGATATGGAAGCCTTGAGCGGGAGAAAATTCGCCAGGGAACCTATGCGGCTGCACCTGGCAGTGCAGACTCTAACCCTGTGAATGCTATAAGAGACAAGTACCTTGCAAACCGTCCACTGTCTTCAAGTAATGGGGAGTCATCTAGGACAGGTCCCTATAGCAGTAAACCTCACGAGATGAGAGCCATACCAAATCCTCCACCATCTGTCAGTGATGGCCTGGCCAGGGCGCTTCACAGCGGCTCCGAATCGGAGGACTCTGAATCGAGGGCAGCGCGCATCGCCCGCTACAAGGAGCAGCGGAGACGGGAACTGGCCGAGAAGTACGGTCTGGGACCGTCTTCCAGCGAGAGCGACTCGGCGGTGACGCGACGGAAATATTCGACAAAGGAGGAGTTGTCGCCAACCTCCGAGAGGTTGCGGAAACTGTCAAACGCCAGTGACCGGAGTGCTGGCCTTGATGCCAGCCTGTTGCCACGGCGATACCCAAGCAGGGAGTCCCTTTCCAGTATCACAGGAGAAGTGGAATCTGTACATACTAATGGAAATACCTCCCAGGATACCTCTCCATCCACCACACCCAGGCTAAGGTAAGTTCCTCAATAATACAGTATGAGTCATAGTGTAGAAATTAATAGCAATTTTCCATCAGTATTAACCCAATATGCATGCCATTATATGTGCACTTTCATATCTGTGTTAATTTTCACTGAAATACAGCACAAAATCCACCATTAATTATTTCTGAAACTGTGTATCTCAGGCTGAGGAAAACAAAAACAAATGAAGAACATGTACAATGTACAAGACACCCTAAAGGTTAGGTGTACAGTAAGTACTCCATTGAAATGAACGATTAATACAGCTGTTACACAAGACTCCAAACACATTACACGAGCATGTAATGTGCTCACAGAAAGAAGAAGGGAAAGTAGTCTTGCAGAAGGAGAAAAGAATGTCTGGAGGGTGTTTCACAAAGAATTTATGTCGATCTTAAAAGTTAAAATCTACTTAAATTTATGGTATGCTGCATGTGTCTTCATTGTTCTAACTTCCTCAAGGAAATGGCAATTTTGGAGACTTTTTTTTTCCTGCAGCTGTTAATATACAAGTTAAATAAGTTACAGAGGATTTTTTCTGTAAACGTCAGTCATAATTTGAGTGTATCCTTAAAAGCTGATACATTGTGAAATGGAACAAGGAAACCAATGGCATACCATAATTCAAATCAACCTTAAATTTCAATATTGACTGAGCTTCTTTGTGAAACATCCCCCAGGGATATGAAAGACATGACATCTCAGAATGCCAAGATGACTCATATAGTGTCCACCATGTATTGTCACAGTGAATAATTATGATAATGAGGCAGTGGTAATCAACTTACTCTATCAGTGACGATTATTTTATTATCATGAGCTGCAGAGGGTGGAATTCAAACTAAAAAGATATTGAATGGTTTTACATTTACTAAGTCAAACTGGATAACACTCTTCGTGTGACAGCTCTGCTAAAAATATCTTGACATTTCTGTGACAGACAAATAGATAGACATCAATCCGAGAGAGAGGTCTGTGATCCAAAATTATATCATTAATTTGTATACCAAGGTGGTAAGTTCTAGTACCAATCAAAGTTGCCAGAAAATTGTTGAGGAATAGCCATGAATCAGGTAATAATTCAAACCCCTCTTCCCTAATAGAGCAATAACAATATTTCAGACAACAAGAAAGATTACAAGATTTCCTTCTGTTCAGGACAGCGATAGTTTCATTTTGTATCATGGTAATCTACAGTAATTCAGAAGCAATAGCAATCAAGCAAGGCACTCAGTTGAAGAAGAATGCTGTACAATTAAGATATATATTGACAATTTTCTATCATTTATTTCACAATGAAGCTGGCTGTTGGTAATTTTGCTACAATTTCCCATATCTATTTTTTAAAGAGAGCAAAAGCTCACAGCTTGGTTTGCTCTTTTAACTCCCCTAATATGGGTGTGGACCATTATCACAACACTGTAAGGCTGACATCATAGGCCAGCCATTCATGTCGCCTCCTTCTTGCACAAGAATCACTCCACACGATTTAGTTTCAGAATGGCAGGCAAGGGGTAGGGGTATCACCTCCCATCTAGAGCTTATATCAACACAAGTATTGATGACTGAGAGGAATGAAGCATCATCATATGCCCCCCTCCTCCTCCTCCTCCTCCCCCTCAAGCTTTCTTCATTTGCCAACACTTTGTTTTTTTACTTCAGTGATATTTGTTTGTTGATATCACAGCTTGAAATGATTTGAAATCTTTGAATGAAAGCATTAAAGATGTGTCAGTTTACCACAAAAGTGACACATCACTGAAAAAAAAAAATGAAATAACACCATTAACCCGTTGAGGATGGACTGATTTTGCTACAACACGCATTTCCCATAGACAGCTGCCCGAGTATACTCGGGACTCGTCCTCAACAGGTTAAAGTCAAATGGAAGCTCAGAAAAAATGAATCCTTCATTATGGCATTTTGCTAATTCACCAGGCTCTAACCTTTCCTCTGATATAATTTCCCTCTGTACATCTGAAATATCGGAAAGCTAGTCACAATTTTTTAAAAAAGAAATGGGTCTGAAGTGTACAGTGTAGATACAGTAAAGCATCCAGAGGACAGGGCATTTCAACTGGCCTTTTAATTAATGTCAATTAGTAACATGCTCCATAAAATCTGACATGCTTGAAATTCAAATAGGTAAAGAAAGAAAGAAAAAAAAATGCCCCAAAGTCTACAAGGGAAATGACCATCATAGTTTTAGGGAGGAAATGGGGGGGGGGCAAAAATTATAGATGTATGCATGCTGTTTGATTGATTGCTCTTCACAGCATCAAATTTCCATTCATTTGCCTACTATCAGAAATTACTGCGTTGAATATGTATGCATATTTTTGCCTGTCCATTTATTTAGGATACATGCTAGTATGACTTAAACAAAGTGCAAGGGAAAAAAAAACACCAAAATTGGAGTCTTGGACTTTTGAAAATAAAAAAGGGGCAAAAAACAACAACAACAACAGCAACAACAACTTGAGCTTCAAGGAATTACAGTGGGTAGAATCTTTGCTCGCCAAGTTATAAGGAGAGTTCACCCTATGTGGTCACAATATGTTTCTGTCATACTGCCCTCTTGTGATGAGAGTGAGCAAAACGAGTGTGCTTTGCTGTCTGCATTTTAGCCAAAATGGCCAAGACAATTCTCATATTAATCCTGCCTTACGTAGCCATTGTCCTCTCAGTGTTACTCAGATTTAATCTTCAGTGCACAACATAAGCTGTATTCATTTCTAATAATCCCTGATTTTCATTCTTTTCTTTTTGTTAATGCAGTAATGCAGTATTGTGTATAAGCAATACATGAAGCAAAAATGAGATAAGTGCGTGCAATTTTTAAACATTTCAAAGTACACATGTAAGTCCATCGTCAGATAAAATAAAATTAAACCTTTCCATAATACCTCACTTGCGACATAACAAGCATTATTCTAGAAGTTGTGATTGAAAACATCCTGTATTTTCTTATTATTTTCTTTACTTTTTAGCAGCTTTAATCACAAACATCTAACCTTAAGAAGAATGGAGTTAGCTCGTTTTGCGATGAAACTCTTCTCATTATTATCCATTGCAACTTTCCAGGCCTTAGAATTATGAATAGAAAACCCTGCAAATAAACAAATATCTATAAATTAACATTTAGTACTTCTGTGCAATTTTCTTACACATAATGTAAGATTAAAGAGTAGTATTCCTTTCTGTCAGATTCACACAGTACAACACCAATGCTAAACATAACATACTGTACCTGTCAAAGACCAAGTTATCAGTAGATACACTGTAGAGTGAAACATTTTGACATACTTACAGGTGTGCAGTGTTGACTCCAATATCTTTTGGCCATTCGAAAGGCAATGTTGGTACAGACTGTACAAAAGCATGCGCTTGAGTTACAAGCACATCTAGCATCGCACATATGCATGCAATATCATATTTGCCCAAACTATCATTCTGTATCTCAGTAAATGTAGTTTATAAAAGCAATGTGAGGTAGATTCATAGAATATACACTTGTAATTACAAGTATATGGGCCGTGACGCGAGAAAAGGGCCCTTAGCGCCGCTGCGCGCAAACGCCAGAAAACGGCGCGGAAGTTTGACAAAGCAATACGCGCAAAAAAAGATCAACTAGCTTACTGCGTGCACATGCATAGACGCACCAAAAAGTGAAAGGATTTGGACAAAACATGCTTTTTTGAATGACATAATGGGGTCATTTGGGATTGGAATTTCAGAAAAAGGTTTACATATCTAAATACGTCAGAGTTCCTTCCACAATGTGGAGGTAAAAACTCATTTTCGGTATTTAATGCCCCAAGGGCCCTTTTCTCGCGTCACGGCCCATATATAGTTATCATGCATACTTTGTCTCAAAAGTTGTGGCTGCATCATGAAATGTAGCATGTTCATATATCTTACTGTATATGTCTAAAGGTGCTCAAAGGCTCAAAGAAGAGTTTAAATGCAAAAGCTGATATATCCTTTTTCATTAACTTGAGATATTTATGAGATTGTAGGGCACTCTGCTGAAAAACAGAAAGTGGCAATTTTAATATCTTCAAAAATATGCCTTGCTATATGATAAGTACAGTATTGAAAAGATTGATTTTTTTCTCTTATGATTTGATGATGACCTTACTTTTATGCAAAACTTTGAAGATTGTATTTTCTGTTTTCGCATTCAAACTCTTCAAATATATTTATATACATATAACTTAATCTTATTCATATAGTTACTTGCATGGATGTATTATACAAATGACGCACAGGTCTGAGTGCGTCAGTCGGAATTGTGTGCATAAGGTAACTATGGAATGCTTAACCCACGAGGCGAAGCCGAGTGGGTGTAGGCTAAATTCCATAGTTACCGCATGCACACTATATTCCGACTGACGCACGAAAAGACATGTGCGTCATCTGATTTATAGAATGGGTGATTTTCTTGTCAAAAACCATTTTTCTATCGTGTTACCCGATGACAAAATTACTGGATGCATTTCCTTTTGGCTTGCCGTAAACGAGCATGCATCAGTTTTTACTGGACGCACGGCCAGCCATGCATCAGTATTTACTGGACGCATGGCCAACCTGAGTGCGCGAACGCTTGCTTAGTGCGCAAACCTTTGTTACAAGTACGCGTACTCTTGCTACAAGTGCGCGATAACATGTTTACCACTGTGACTCAGCGTACGTAGCGTGCGGCCAGTAAAAATCAACACATAGCTCTCGACCAATCAGATCGCAGGATTCTCGCTACCCATTCTATAAAGCCCTATTAGATATTGTAGATAAGAAACTTTCAGTAAAACTGGGTTAGTTACTCCAAGTGTAGAATGAAACTTGCTATGACCTTGGCATATCTTCCAGTAGAACAGTAATCAGATTTGCATTTTGCTGCACTTGGAATGTGTGGTGTCTGTTACTCTATGGAATATAAATTGATAGTCTGTCTAGTCATAGCCATGACTTCTCTATGTTCTGTTTGCCCACATAATCATGTCTGTGCAAGCTACAGTCACAAGTTCATTGACCCATATAAGTAATAGCCCCCAAGCAGACCAAAAAACATCTCATGCTCCTAACGCACACAGCGAGAGTGAAATACCGTCGTGACACGTCCAATTTGTGCCTACTCTGTAGCCCAAGGTGTATAATTGCTGATGACTCGTCTACTAATTCTCACCCCGCATGTTTTCGTCTCCTCGCAACCCCCCCACCCACCTTTTCACCGTATACCTCCGCCGCCGCCCCCCATCGCCGTCTCATCGTCCCCGCATCTCACATGCTCGCCATCATTTGCTGGCCGGGACTAACCATCAGTCGTAAGGCTCGTAGAGACTCTAACATCTCCCAAGAGACGCAGGAATTCATCGATGCCCTGGAGGCTTCCCGCGCCGCCAGGAGAGAAAGGTAACTCAAAATTCTGCTAGGATATAAACCCTAGCTGTCTCTGTTGTCTTACCTTTAAAGGTAGTTGCCCTCGTCATTAAGGAATGGGGGTTGGGGAGGGGGGTGGGGGCTTGGTTGGAAAACCAGGAATGTCCTCATTAACCCGTTGAGGATGGGCTAATTTTGCTACAACACGCGTTTCCAATAGACACTTGCCCGAATATACTTGGGACTCATCCTCGACGGGTTCAACAAAAATTGCTTATTGCGGAATAAAACTAGTATGCCAAATGACATTTCATAAAAAACACAGTCATAAAGAAACATTTTGTGTGGGGACTTGAACCTTGTCTTTTGATGTTTATTTTGATATAATTGTTGTAAAAAAAAGTAAGACGTTCCAAGGATACTTTTGACAATTAAAAATTGCACACTCTGTGCATTTAGATACCAAATGCCATAAGGGAGGACAGCTCTGAGGAAACTGAAAGAGCTTGAAGCTCTTACGTACCTTTCAAGAATAGCAGAGTTCATATTGCCTTCCATTTCACCTTCTAACATTTGTGAAATTGCATCAGTTTTGATACTTCAAATTTGTGTGCTGCCAGATTTATTAATTAGTATGTGATGTCTGGAGGATGCAAATGCCGATGATGTTTATATACAAATGTACCATATAGTGATGAATGTTGATTGCTAATTAACGACACATTATGTACGTACAAGTATTCTAGATGATACATTATAATGCACATGTATGGTATTTGTATGATATTCATATAGTATTACTCATTGCATTTACATCCTGCTTAAAGCATGGAAGTACTTTGTGTGCATGGGACAAATATCATATATTCTGAATTGCATCGATGTTTATCCACTACCTAAATGTTAGTAAAGTAGACATATCCTACACTTGAGTTGTGATGTTGTATTTACCGTAAATCCAGAAATTTTCGTGTGCAGGAAACTTTTGTGAATTTCACAAGAAGCCAAGATTTGCAAAAGTACAATGCATGGAAAAGTTTTGTCTACACACACTGCATTAAATGTCAGTTTAATACCAATTCTTGAAAGTTACATGCTGTGAAAAAGGCTATTGTCTCCAATTTGTGAAAGTTTCATGCCGTGAATGTTTTGGTTTTATAGTTCTTCATTATACACAGGGTGCTACATAACATTTTTTTTTTTACCACTTGCCCAGTCGGGCAAGCAGGTTTTCAAATTGTTGCAGAACACTTGCCCGAACATGAATTTTACTTGCCCAAAAAGAAAGTCCAAAGACATAAGAAAATGATATAGAAAATCACATGTAAAGAACACAATCACTTGAATAAACAGCACATGTGCGGAGTTACAAACTTGGTTCAATAGAGTGTTGGTGTTGGATTGCATTGGGACTTCTTCACATACATGTAAGTGTTGTAAAATAAAGGTGACTTAAAAACGTTTTGCTTGCCCAATTCAGGCAAGCATTTTTTCTCATTGCTCCAAAACACTTGCCCGACTTTGATTTTTACTTGCCCTGGGCAATTGGGCTTGTACTTTTGTAGCACCCTGATACAATACATTTAAATCACCCCTGTGCTACTACAGGTCACCAACTACATTAGCAGAGGATTTTAAGATACTACACATGATTTGAACTCATGCACACACACACACACACACACACACACTAGGCACACACACACACACACACACATGCAAATTGGTAATGGTGCATTTCTCTCATTATGCTATCAGTGCAATTTATGAATGTATCAGTGAGCGGTGATGTGAGTTGAAAATATCAGCATTTTATCAAATTGGTAAACATATCATTTTTTCCCCTCTGATTTCCAGTTGTCTATTGCAAGTGGATCTAGACTGTGCTACTCTAGTTTGCATAAATTTAGCTCTTAAAATGTCTAAGCTACAGGGGAAAAGTTAAATAAAAGATTAGTAATCTAAATTGAATAGTTGCCAAAAGAAAACTTGAAGTGAAACATGCACACAAACACACAAACTCAATAACTTGAGGAAAATATGATGAGGAGTCAGGAAAGGCAGTATGCTCAATAAAATATTTGCTAGAGTGAAGAAAAAGAGGGAGAGATAGGAAGAGAGATAGAGATAAAGAAAGAGAGGAAGAGAGCAGAAGAGAGAAAGAAGGATAAAGAGGGTGAGGGAGAGAGAGAGACGGAGAGATTAATACCTCAAGAAGAGAGAAGCAATCCAGCAATTAAATTCATCACATGATAATTCTGAAAATTGATGCAGATTATCATCACATGACCATTTCTTGTTGTTGTTGTTGATGGTGCACCAGAAGAACTGCACTCCTTTAAATATCTTGGGAATAGCTTTGCCAGTTCAAATAACTGAGGTGCATCCTGAAAGGGATGTTTTGCATCCGTTAAATTACCAATAAACATGTTTTTACTAACTTATACTGTGGGTCTGGGGAAATTTCATATCATCGAAATAGGACCTGTAAAAGTGTGTATCAAAACATTTGAAGAATTTGTTTCTGATTTGAATTTCCAGAATAAGCTTGCATGCCATTAACAGGCAATTAGAAACTAGTTTGAGACTCTTTTTTTTTATAGTGATTGATGTTAAAGATTGATAACTCAAAGGATACGAGAAATAACGATGCAAGAGGAAGAAGGTAATAGGATTGTTAAGAAAATTAAAAAATGACCTGATCAAATCTGGCATTGCTGATATTGATATCCATAGAATTATCAGGTGAACTATTGTTGATCTTTGTGTAAGTATGGTGGATTATAAATATGCTTCCAAAAACAAGAAAGTAAATGATTACCCCGGCGGGTATCTAAATATATCAGCAAATGCTTTCAAGTGAACATGCAGATGAAACTGAAAGAGGCAAGGGAATGGTAGGGAAGTACTGGGTTGCGTCATTCTGGGTAGATAAAGTTCAGAGCCAACTATCAACCAATGCTGGAGGTGACAGGCACAGCGTTGAAATAACTCCAAATTAGATGAGTGCATTCGCAGCCAATAAATTCTGCAAAATGAAAAACGACATACCCAGGCCTGCGTGTGGGCCGAGCCGTCTGTGGCAGTGACCCAGTATTTGCCAACTCGTTTGCTGAAAACAATTTCTAGGACAGTAATACTCTACAGACGCAGAATTTTGCTGAGCAGAATGCTTTCTGCAGAGAGTTCCCTGGCTGCTGTGGTTACGTATGTATGATTTTTAACTGTTTATTTCATTTGTGTGCATGTATGATTGTATCATCATTCTCTTATACCGCGTGGGTGATACATTTCCATGGAAAGCTAGTTATCATAGTTCTTAGAAAATATTTCCTTTCAATACATATGTAAAAACTGTTCAAATTTTTTTGTATGGTTCATACTGTATATTAATACTATACCATACTTATCAGAAAGTATTTTCTTTCAGTATTTGTACGAATTGTTAATATTTGGGGGTATGGTTCATGTAGGACTTTATTTTTTGTCTGCATTTCTTGAGCTGAGCGATTGTAGGAAGTTACAGACTGTCTGACACTTCTGTTGAAAATTCAAAATAACTTCTTAGCCTCTAGCTGATAATCCTTCAGTGGTGTTAATGTTTCTATTATTTAAACTGTGATCTATGATGGACAGTATTAGATCTATTTTCTTCTGTCCTGCAGGCAAAGACCACACTGTGAATAACTTTTTTTTTTCTAAATTCTGAAACTAGATATCCATGGCATATCATGGTTTCCACAAGAGAGCACAAGATATAATGCACAATGCGTCTTCTGCATAGAGCCATTGTACCACACATGTGCAACCAACATCTTAATGCAGCCTTTAGTCATTTTTGTTCTGATTGGTAGATTCAATCTGCTTGGATTATAGTCACTACCCCCCCCCCCCCTGTAAATTTTACACATCACCAGAGTGAAAAGTTTGAATAGTATATGAGGATGGAATTATAACCCATGGAAAACAAAAGTACTTTTTTTTTTCTTTAGTGAAAGTGAGGAATGCATGTTCATTTGCTATTTATACTTCGATATTTATAATAAGTTTGATTCATCTGTTTGAGTACAAAATATTAGTGTGACCTTTAGTGACAGGATATCGCTAGGTTCCTGAAAACACACACAAAAAAGAGAAGAAATGAGATAAAACAGAAGCAAACCTGTCAAAATATTCAGAGTATGGTCATTACTCATAAAGCAATCTAAGCTTTCATGTACGTAGAAAATTACCTGCTTTTGAACAGATTCACATGGAAGCTGTAGTTTGGGATCAAAAAGAAATGAAGAGTTTGTTTGCAAAAACCGATAAGTCCATTTTTGAAGATTTTGAAGTAAGATCTCTGTCATAAAGTACAAAATAATACCTTTTAAATGATATATTGGTCACTACATAGAAAGGTACATTTTTGAAGTTATGGTCTAAGGAAGCAAAACAATTCTTATTATTCTCTTTATTTTTCTTGACCTTTAATCACAAATATCTCCATTTGGCAAATATGGACTTATCGGTTTTTGCAAACAAACCCTTCAAATACAACAGAAGCCAAGGAGTGATTAATTTTACAAAGCAAATTACATCCATAGTGTGGATAGTGTGGATTAAAAGTCCATCACATGTTCTTTTTTGCCTAACTGTCACAACCTGCTGAAAGGTGTTGTGGCCGAGTGGATAAGAGCTCTGTGCACGTCTCTGAATCACATGTGCGTGATTTGGGTTGGTGGGTTCGAATCCCACGAAGCACGACACGTTTGCCCCTCAGCAAGGCACTTTATCCACGTTGCTGCTCTCCACCCAGGAGTATAAGTGGGTACATGGTAGGATGAGAATGTTTATGTTGGTTGATCAGCATGTGAGCGCCTGTGAAATGGCGACTGGCTGGAATGCTCCCCAGGGAGTGGAGAGTGAGCACTCTTCAGTGCTGGTAGGAAATAATGTATCCAGAGATCGCGGTAATAATAATATGCATGTGCTTTGAACACTCTTGCAGAGTGGATTTAGCACAAGATAACTTCATTTTATTATGATTCTAGTAGTAGTAGTAGTAGTAGTAGTAATAATGATAATAATAATAATAATGATAATAATAATGATAATAATAATAATGATGATAATAATGATAATAATGATAATAATGATAATAATAATAATAATAATAATAATAATAATAATAATAATAATAATAATAATAATATTAAAGAAAATAATAATAATTCTTGTTACTATTATTATTATTATCCTTATTGTTGATAATATTACAATTGTTGTAATTAATACTATTATCATTATTATTATTATTATTATTGTTATGATCATTATTATTATTATCAATATTATTATTATCATTATCATTATTATTATCATTATTATTATAACTATCATTATCATTATCATTGTTACTTTTAACCCGTTGAGGACGGTTTGATTTTGCTACAACACGCATTTCCCATAGACACCTGCCCGAGTATACTCGGGACTCGTCCTCAACGGGTTAAGTTAATAGCTAATCCAGATGTCCCAACAGAGAGGTAAACTGGTGGATTTTTTATGTCTGCCTGTGGTATTTCATTACTCCTGAGCCTTATATCTGCCACAGCGTTCAAAGTGTCTGTTATCATAACAGTTTTAATCATGTTCAGTGATGTGAATTAGGCATTGTCAAGTGATAATGTGATGAGATATGGCGAGGGGCATGTCAAAGGGATGCCATCAGTCAAACAGATACTTCTATCTATATTATTCAATGTGTCTATGTTATGTTTTCTAATTGGAATTGTCTGTGTGGAAGATACTGAATTGGCACAGGTACAGTACATGTAGTAGGGCCTACTATGAAGTGTGAACATGTCAGAATTTGGGGTATTAGGAGAGATTTGTTTTTGTTTTTGTTTTTGTTTGTAGAAATAGAGATAAGGAGAGAGAGAGAGATGGTCAGTAAAGATATGGGGGGGGGGGGGGGGGTGATTAAAATGCCTCTGCATTCCAAAGGGTAAGGGTCCACTGAAGAACCTTCCTTCAGACTCAGGTAGTAAGGTTCCCATACATGCGTGTATGGCAGAAGGAGTCGGGCATATGAATATTCATGAGGGGGAATGGAAAACAGAGAAAGAAGGCGGAGCCTCACACAAGTCATTCCCAGGGGCTACATATATAGCATGCTAGGATGCTTGTTAAAAGAGCAGACCAACTCAGCCTACAATATGTGAGAATGAATATTATGCCCTATATGACTCGTTATAGTTTGCTATTTACAAAGTGCCTGACTTTAGAATATTCGTATTTGTACTGTGTTTACAGTTTAAAGTCAAAATAAAGGTACTTATAATGATTAGCAGTATTATGAAATATGGTAGTGATAGTGGTTAGAGTGATGTGCAAGTCTACTTGTATCTTCAGAATGGATGATGTTGTCACTTTTGAAAAGTAACAGTAAAAAGTAATTCAAGAAAATCTTGAGTAAATTATGATTTCTCCAGTCTCGTGCTGCATTCTTTAAAAAAAAGGGGGGGGGGGAAATGGGCCTGTCTGAGTTTTACCAAAAGAAGCACTTTAATTAGCACTATTATCTGGGGCCTGTTTCAGCAAAAGTTTGTATTTGTCTTATACATCACAGTAATTACAGTTACCATGGTAATATCTAAAATTCTCATGGCTGAGTGGTTGCCTCCAGGTGCTGCCATAGTAACATTCATCATACAATTTGTACATGAGATACTGGTACTATCTCTCATTTAACATACATTATACTTTCACTGTAATGGACAGCGCCTAGGGATTTTTGTTTTGTGCCGAACCCTAGCAATAATTGTAATTTCTACCCAAAGTCACCATGACAGATGCTTTAGATGTTCACAACCCGTCAAAGCTGTTACCTATTTGCAGCCATGGTAACCATAATTATTGTAAGTAACAATGGTTATGGACTGCTTGATGAAACAGGGTCCCTAGATCAGCCTAAACACATGCCGTACCTGCGTCGTATGTTTTAATCGTTGCAACGCCTGCTGCTCTGTGCTGTGATGACTAGTCTTGGGTCGGGCAACCGCACGATCTGCCTTTGTTGTCGGATTCGAGTTTTGTTTTCTTGCCGTGAGTCACAAGAAAGGCAGCAATTTAAATCCCCACGTCAAATATGGAATTTGTGTCAATGATTTCATATCTCATATTGGGGGCTTCGTGAGGGTATTTTATGCAGCTATCAGTGCTGGTTTCTCCATGGACAAAGAGGGTGATATTTCTCAGCTGACCTGGAAAACCTCCCTTTAAGGGTTTAAATGATGTCTCTTGTATCAATTCCATCTAATACCAAATCCAAGTCTGCCCATAAAGAATTTCATGCTGATGCCATTGCTTGGAATCAGAAGAGTGTCAAGTACATTTTAGGGAGGTATTGCTTTATTGAGTTTCATCTGTGTTATCACCCATTTTCTGCATCCTTGTATCCTATGTAACAACAATAAATATCAAAGTTGAATTATATTGTATCCTATCTTTAAGCCTTCTGTTTCAAACCAGTGAAAGAGAGCTACAGCTGCATTAAACTGAAGTGACCCAACAGCTGCTCTGAACATGCCGGTTACTCTTCCATCATGGTGTGTCTTATGTGATATACACACGGCCATATTTAACGTGAAATGCTAGAAATTCTCTGATTGGTTTGATGTGCAATGATATTCATGAAATATATTTTGTAATTTTGCCCCTTTTTGTTTTGTTTAATCTTCAGCCTTACATCAAGTCATTTTGATATATAGATACTTCACTTACATCACAATGACTGAGGTACTTGTTCATCCTTTGTAGAGAAATATTTTCAAAATGTGTGCCACAGACTTCATGCTGTTCAGTCTTAGATATATCTCACTTGGTAAATTAGGTCTTGCTGTATTAACACTTGATAGATATTACAACAGAGTTCCATTTACAGGATAATTGTAAGGAATACATTACCTGCGATTATTTTTTTTTTTTTGTTGCTTATTTTGATTTAATGCTAAAAAAAAAAGAAAATGAAAGGGAATTATTTTGTTCACTGCATTTTGTGTGCAGGAATTTCATGCTATTACAAGTGATATGTTGACTATCAGTAAGATGACAATCACATGGAATTCTTCCAACAAGACTGAGCCCTGGAGATTAATTGCACAAAAACGTTCACTTCTTCTATTGTTGCTGAATATAATTTTGGAGCAAGGTTCGATAGAAGTTGACTCATAATATCTCCCAGTATCTGTAGACAAATTGATCATGAGTTCTGAGAATCACAGAAGGAAAATTATAAATTTGAATTGAAAATGCTAGATTACTGATTTTTACTAGATGTCGATTTAGGTGTGGAGCAGGAATCAACACAATTTGACCAGTGATAAGTTTCACTTTAATATGTATTTAATTGTTAAACAAGATAAAGTGGAAAAAATTACAAAGCAAAACAAACAAAAAGATTACAAAGGATAAAGCTGGGACAGAGATGAGGCGTTGTATGCATGATGGTCAAATTCCACTGACCAGTCCGATACTTTCACCACTCCTGTTTGTGTAAGCGGATCCGTACTTTCAATGTGCGCATTGGTCGGTCTGGCGGCACGAAACATGAGTATCATTGTATCCGTTGTGACCTGGTTGTCGTCTACGTTTGAAGGACATATCTGGAATACCACCGTATTATCATTGTACATATTGTGGTAATGAGTGTAATCAGTTGGCATGTAAGACCGTTCTTGTTGTTGTTTTCTTGGGACTTGTTGTGTAGCCGACTCATAGGGGCTTCCATGTTGCATACCTATCCCAACAGTCACAGACCATAGTAGAGAAATTACATCATCTCTGCTATATGATGTGCACACCAGGGTGCTACAGACACCACATACCTCTTGTCCAGGGCAACAGAAACTTGCTGTAAGGCAAGTAAGATGACTTGGTGCTTGCCACTTATGAAGCCTTCATCCAGGGGGCATTTCATGAAGCGTTTTATCAGATCTTTTTTTTTTCTGACAAAACTGTTATAAGCTACTGCAATCCTTGCATCCGATTGGCTGAAAGCAAATATGTCTGACAAGTTTGTTGGACGAACGCTTCATGAAATTCCCCCAGATATCTAAATCTGGGAAAGTTGAAATATTAAAGATTAGATCGATTTTGTTCACACCTATGTTTATTATCATCCTGATTATTTTGGTATCATGATTCTTCAGAACATACATCAAGACTCTTGCAAATAAATTCAGCAACATCGATTTTAAATGTCAAATATTGTGAGGTCATATATCACCCTTTGTGCATGACAAACTTTAAAACAAATAAAAATTATCTAATAAACAAAATCAAAATAGAAGGATACACCTGTCAATCTCAAGACCAATGATACTCAGCTATTGATGAGAACAAGATATTCAAATTAACATGGCATTTATCTTTTGTAATATTTACCTTCACCTTTTTGAGGCTAGATGTACCTATTCCCCTGTGTGGTATATTTCTGCTTCCTGTAAGCACCAGGTTACTGGCATATCACATACTTTTCACAATACTTAAAAAGTTGGCTATCCACTATTCTGATGTATTCATGTTGGGATATAAAGGGTGAAGCTGATACAGACAAAAGTTAACAATTGTTATCATATCTTTCTTTCTTTCTTTTTTTCAACCTTGTGATATTTGAACATGCTAGTAGGCCCTATATTGTAAAGTGTTTGTGTGAATGAATTGGTCCATACTTATATGGGACATAATCAACCATGAAGGTGAAAAAAAGAGGGTAGAATAATAACTGTGCAGGTCATTAAACAATGATGATTAGGGACATGTACTCGGCTTAGCTGTAAATGGTGCATAAATGCTACTCATGCTACTCGTCTGGACGGGCCCAATAATGCTTAAATACTGATCTATGCAGTGTCCAAGTGTACCACATGTGAGTGTGCAGTGTGTTTGTGTGTGTGCGTGTGTGTGTGTGTGTGTGTGTGTAGACAGTTTGTCTAGACAGGTGTGTATTGCTGCCTTCACGGTAGTATCGCACTACTCATTATACCCTTGAACCGGCCTTCATTGCTGAGAGAGAGAATGAGAGAATGGGGGGGGGGGGGGGAAGAGGGATGAGGGAGGGAAGAATGGAGTGGAGATGGAAAGGGAGACATCAGTGAGTTTGAAAAGAGAGATGAATAGATGAAGAGGCATCAATATGGAAGGAATAAAAAAAACAGCAAAAGAGATAAGAGGAGGAAGTAGAGAATATGGACAAAGTAAGGTACAAACTTTGATAATGATGATAAGATAAAGAAGACAAGAGGCGAGTGGAAATCAATACAGCAGTGGATATGGGAGAAGATTTAGGAACTGGCAGAATGAAAGATATTTAGACAGAGACAGAGGAGGAAGAAAAGAACCTTAAAAATTGAGACACATTATTGCTTTGAAAGAGAAGTTGAGATATAACAGGGAGAGATAGAGAAAGAGAGACAGGGAGAGATAGAAAATAAAATCACAGGTTGAATTAACCCGTTGAGGACGGACTGGTTTTGCTATAATACACGTTTCCCATAGACATCTGCCCAGGTATACTCTAAACCAGTCTTCAACGGGTTAAGAAACAAGTCCAAAGAGACCCAGACATTTTTCTCCTCAGTGGCGTAGGATGTATGTATGTGTCCAGGAGGAATAGCAGAAACCAAAGATGTGATACGAAAGAGGGAAAGCATATATAACTAAGGCAATTATCAAATATAACTGAGGATAGATTTAGTATTGCCAATGCAAATGACAAGCAGAGACTGACATACGAGCATGCAGGGCAAAAACACGATAGAAAAAGATCTGGAGAGAGAAAAGAACGTGAATTTGCAGATTGATTAACAAAATGTACAAACACTTGAGTGTATACATGCAAAAGAGAGGTACAAACATGGAATTAACAGAGGCCAATGGAGCAAACATAAATGGATTGGCAATTTTAAGACAGCAATCAGCAACATCAACTCAGGAAGAGAGAGAGAGGGGTGGGGAGGTGGGCTGGGAGAAAGAACTATATTTTAGACAGACAGACAGACAGGCAGACAGTCAAAGAATGTCTTTGTGTTTGTGTGTGTGTGTGTGTGTGTGTGTGTGTGTGTGTGTGTGTGTGTGTGTGTGTGTATCATTGTGTATGCATGTCTCAGTCTGCAGTGGGAGAGGACACCAGAATGTAATGCCTGGAACCATGTTACAGTGAGGGTGATGTGGTGTGGCCTAAATGGAGACTGGTATCTGGGTTAGATATCAAGTAATTGCAGTGCATTGTCCATAGGGTGTCATTGCGTGAGGATCAATTATGCGAGCCCACTCTTTTCAGGGTAGTCAGTGCGTGGGCAAGGACAGCATGACACATAGATAAAGTATGGACCATGTATTACCACCAATGTGCATCTGTCAAACCAAGGTCAAGTTTTAAAGGAACACTGTGAAACTAGATTGAGGTTGGGTAACCCTTGAGGTACCATTATGCAGTCCAGGACCCAACATTAGCAGTGGCCTGGTAGTCTTGGGTCACTAAAAATCTATATCAGGCTACCATATTTCACAGGAAAAAAAAAAGACTTCTTTGTTGTTCTAATCTGGTACTTGAAATTCAAAATAGGTTGTTGTGTTTCTGCTTATTTTGGGCCACCAAAATGTCAGATGTAAAGATTTTAGTGGCCCAAATGGGCTACCAGACAGAAAAAAAGAAAGTTAGTTGTGAGCCCTGCATTATTCATGTTGTTGCATTGTCAATTTCATGTATGTTTGTACCCCACCGATTTCTACATTCCCAAATTTGTCCAGTTACCAAACAATCTATTGTTCTATTGCCTTTTGTGTTGTCTATAGATGAGATTGCATGCTAGACTGAGAATATTGATTACTGCTCATACTGCTTTTTCCCTTTTTTTTTCTTTTGGTGCTATTTAGAGTAATTTACAATTGTAGGAATATGAGGCAGACATAATGTCTACTGTCTGTCTAAAATTGGGTTGCTGTCTGGGCAGAGAATATTTGCAGCAGCAAAATGAAAGTGTCTTTTGTTGTGTGTTCCTGATGGGATTTTGCAGAAAATGACATCACATATTGGTACAATATGAGCAATTGTGTAGAAACTACACCACATGTGCCTACCTATCTTCTACCAATTGCAATCCGATGACCAGTTAGGCAATGGGGGGGGGGGGGGGGGGATAGGATTTGTCTTAATGTGCGTCACAGTCATATGAACTGGTGTTAGATATCAATATATGCCTGGGAATATCGTCCTACCCTTCGCAGACAGTCCTGCACAACAATCAGCAATTTCGTGATGCGCTTTTTTGTATGTGCATTTTTGTGGCAATAGGCAGTCTTCTTCCACTGGACAATGGCCTATTTTGTTATGATATTGCAATAGTGTCAGAAAAGGCAATATTCTATTGTGCCCGGGAATTCTTTACCTGGAAATTGAAAGGAATGACTGAGATCATTGGGAGTGATTTATTTCACATATACCCCTATGTAGAAGAAAACTTCAGAACTACTGTCTAAAGATGTATGTAAGCAAGTCGGGTGAGAGGTTTAAATTATCTATTTATTTTTTTTATTCCCAGTAAGTAAATCATTTCATCATGAAAGACTTTCCAATGTATTTTTGTACAGGTGAGCTGGAGGAAATAATCTACATATTTTCTTCTTGTTCATCATTAGGTGATATTAATAAAGAGCTATTATGATCTCGCGTATGATTCCGAACTACATTTCTATTTCCCCTAGTGTTATATTACAATTTTCAACACTTCAAATAATGTGATTTGCAGGTTATCAGTTTGTAGATTTTTTGTTTGTTCTGTGGTGTATCTAAAGTTGAAATTATATTGCTTTCATTATAAATGGCATATCTCAAACCATTGATAGTCATATGAACAAAATTGATATATGTGATTTCATGGAATAGAAAACACCCTTGAATATATCTCTCATGAAGATATGAATTCATGCAGCAAAACACTTGTCTATCATTCTTGTTGATTTGTGGAAATCAGTCTGACATCTATTTGCAAAAAAAAAAAAAAAATGGAGATTGAATTATCAATCAGTAGAGAGGGGAAAAGTATTGATGGCATCCAAGTGTATGTTGCTTGGTTACAAGATTTCCTGCTGAATTTTCATGTATAGGGTGCAAATTATTCATCAAATTGATAAATCTATGAATCGGTAATTCCCCAACCTTCCCACCCCCTCCCTCAATCGAGGCACCTGTGCGAGATACAAAATTATAAATCTGGGTAGCCAATATTTATCCTCCGCCTCATTTACACCGACATGCCAGTGTCACCCTGCTATCGCCACGGCGATGGGTAAGCATGAATGCCGAGTGCACTGCATGTAGAGTTTAGCCTTTCCACCAGTGGCTATAATTAGACGGACACTCACTGGAAGGCATTTGCTGTTGGTTTTGTTATTTTCTATTTTTGCCTTGCTTGCCTTCATACTCACATGGCGTAAGCTCATGCGTATAAGCTTGGCTATACAGCGAAATCTAATTTTCTGGTTATATGCCATTACTCACCGCTGGGCATATTGGACTATTGGAATCTTGATGGCATGTGTAGACCAGGTGAGGTTGGAATCAGTGCAGACCATAATTATCGCTTTGCTGATAAAAATTGGATATGTGTGTGTGCTTTGTTTGTTTTGATAATTTGTAATTTTAATTCATTGAGGTCATAGGATAGTGGTTTCATTTTATCATTCATGGATGAGCACAGAATGTGATGTTGAGTGGTTTATCTTTAATCTATAGTAGGCCCTATAGAGAGTGCAGATAGAATGTTCTGTTGAGTAGATTGGAGAATGTATCAGAAATGGAAATGACTTGGTTTTCACGTAGAGAAATGAGTGTATTGATAAAACTGGATATGTGTAAAGGTTGATATTGATTGGTAATAAATGTGTGCAGTATACGATACCATGTACACGTCTGTGTGCAGCACGTATTAATTTGTCAGCGATGTGAACGGAGTGATTTTAGTCATTGCTATTGTACCTCTTTCATTGAACTTACATGTTCCTTTCTTTACATTCATGAAAATACATGTAGGTGATGAGATACAAATTTAGGAAGAAATAGATAAATCATTTCATAGAATTTCTTCTACACTGTGATTTACTTTAAAAAAACTGTTACTTCTAGTGTAGAGGCTTGTATTTCATGAACTTGTATTTTTTGTTTGGTTTGGTAGAAATTGTATTTTCATGTTTCAAATACAGAGATAATGAAGAAAAAGATGTTTTGTAGATTTTATGCTCTTAGAGGAAGTTGTATGGTCAGTACAAAAACTGAAACTATAAATACCATTGTGTCTAGTATTAATTTTTGTATGATATTATTCACTGCACATTGCAATTCAATGGGAACAAGAGAGAGAGAGAGAGAGAGGAGATGAAGAAAGAGAAATAGAAGGAGAAAAGGGAAATATTGATAAAACCTCCCAAAAATGTATTTAATCTGATATGGAAACAATTCATTTACTCTTAAGTGTGCTACAGACATGTTCACATTGTGGGTGCAATAGACTTTATATGCTTTAAGCATCAAATGCCCACAATAGCTATTCAATCAATATTAGCCCTTCTGTCTTATCTGTGAGATTCTGTGTGTTGTGATTGTTTTTAATGTATTTTTTTAACAACCCAGACGATGTTTACAGTAGGGAGAACAGGTGTTTACTCCACGCTAGTTTGAACACAGGGTGCATTTGAGCATTAGTGACCTTTGTATCTGGGATATAGTGATGATACAGCATGCTTGCTGTTTCCCATTACAACCCACATACCTCCAGGCTCATAACTAATGCTGGATAATTTTTATGATAAAATTTAATGTATGGACAGTGCTGATTAAAGCTGGAGATAATTCCTACATTGTGTTTATCAACAGTTTTTATACAAGCACTTTTTTATGTTATTGGCTTATTATCTGTATAAAAGAAAGAAAATCCAGAAGCAATTTAAAAGATGTTTTGATAGAGTACAAATAATTTGTATTGGCCTACATTGTATTTCCTTATGCATTAAAATGCACTGGGAGGCAAAATCAAATCTAGTATTTTTGAGCACCAAACTTTCATTATGCAGATTATTCACTAGTCAAATCATTATTGTTCAAGTATCAACACACTGGGTCGCCTTACTTATTATTTTCTAACACACACAGGCATACACACAAAAGTGTCCAGTGTCAATAGGTGATTATTCATATTACCTATTACCCATCATGATAACTGAAAGTCAACCAAATGTAGTAAATGACAACCAACAACATACATGTACATTTGTACCTTCTTACACTACGCTGCGACAAAATATCCTCCTTATACACTAACAATAACATGTCCAGAAATTGGACATGTGTATGAAATTGTAAACACACAATAACATACTGCCTGACCACACACACCCCTTTCTCCATAGACGGTGCATCAATCACGCCTCCATCCTCATCGAGGGCATCTCATATCTGGAGCACAGTTTGGGGACACAGATGTTCAGCTGTGTGCTCACAGTTGTGAACCCCAGAATTGATGTCAAGGAGATCTCAAAGGAAACGCATGAAATGTTGACCCTGCATACACAGAGGAAATGCACAAATACCGTTGTGTGCATTTTAAGAAGGAATTGTAAATATTTGTGCAAGTTTTGTCACTTGTAATCAGATCGTTTGATCAAAAATGGTTCACATCTCTAAAGTGTAAAGGAGGAATGATAATTCCAGGAATTTTTTTTTGTGTGTGTGTATGACCTCACCTGTAAGATTTTTAAAACTTCTTGCTTGTATGATTAGTCTCCATATCAATGAATGACTTGCATCACAGTCTGTTATTATATTTTGTTTAGCAAACCTCAGTAACTTCTGACAAGACATTGTTACTTTGGTATTATCAAGTAATTTGTCTTTATATCTGATGCACCTGCAGTGAAATTCATATGCAGCAGAGCAAAGTTTGTTTATGCAAACATTGGCTGTAGAAACAAAACAGAACAAACCAGAACAACAACTTTGAACATGAAAAATTTCTGATTCAGTCTTCCATCTTGCTTGATCTTATCTCAAGGTTGTATTCTACTCACCGTCACTTGAGCAATAACGATGGAATTTTTCTCCTGCCGTCCAATCAGGTTACGTCGTTCGGAGACTGAGGAGACGTCTGACGCGGCAGATCGGCTGATCGCCAGGCATAGGAGACGGAAGAGCAGCGTGGATAGCTCCAGTGATGTGTTTGACTCGCCGGGCAGGAGTGGTAAGGAACAATTCCAGGGTTTTAAAGCAATCAGTGTGTTTGAGGTCACAGCCAGAGCACTATTTATGCGCAGTCATGGGACTTTCAGGTAATATCATAATCTAACATGAAGTGATTTTCTCTTTCGTGCATTCTATTCTTTTTTTTTTCAGTTCAATTCATGTATTGCCCATATTTTTGGACTTATTTCTATTTGTTATTTTGTTTGTTTATATATTTATTTGTTAATTAAATAATTCATATATTTATTTATTTATTTATTTATCTATTTATTCATTTATTCATTTATTTCTTTATTTATTTGGGGGTGGAGAGGAAGAGGTAGATACATTTTTTGATACAGATTTGTTTACATATCAAAAGTCACATGAAAAATCCATAAAGATAATAAGGAGAGTTATTGGATGATTATGAATGTAGTATAAATTATAGTGATATAATGGTGGTGATAGTTATATTTGATACATTGTATGTATTAGGTTGTTTGAAGAGTTGATCTTTTTTTTTAAAGCATGATTCTGGAAAGAGAATGTAAAGAGAACATATACCTCAGGCCCAAAACCACTATTTCGGCGCAATTGGTCAAAAATCGTGTCGCTTATGTTCCTACTCACCTAGGAGAGATAAAAAGCTCTTTCAAAATGCTCCGGTGATTTTATGTGATGCCAAGGGACATATAGACAAAAACTGAAATCATTTCGAAGGCGAGATTGTACCACTAAGCCATCGGTGGAGGGTTAAGTTCGGCCAACAGGCTCAAAAGTGCATGTCGCCAACGATGATTTTTTATGTTTTCTCAACTTTGTGGGAAAATATGAGCATAAAGAAGAAGCTTACTCACAATTTCAGAAAAGGAGCCGAACGTTCTATGAAAACCTATCACAACTTTATAAGCTTATCATTCTTTAACAACAAACTACCTGATGGAAATGTGTCGCCAGATCTGCTGAAACATACGTTACCATCTTTGTACTGCAAACTTGGTAATGCTATTACAGTGAATACTACACAATTGTATTGTTTTTCTGACCAAAAGGGGTCTAAGTTTATGTTAAAAAATATTTCATCACTCAGCTTCAAAAGACATGCGACTGCAAATCTCGCAAATATAGATTTTAAAAAGGTAGATTTAAGAGAAGTAACATACGTTACCATCTTTGTAAAAAGTATGAAGGTGCATGGCTCTGAATGATTGTTCTAAAGTTGAGACTTATGGAGTAGATTGTCCTCATACCCATGGGTGGCAAAAGATTCATCATTATGTTGCTAACTTATACGATTTAATCCACAAGTGTAACATACGTGATGTAACTTACGTTACCACCAAATGACAGAAAGCTTAATTACACCATTAATTACCACCTAAATGTATATTTCTCGAATCTGTGCCGTCGATTTGAGGCCATGGGATAGCTCAGCAACCTCTTTTACTGGCATCTTGAGCATTGGCAGCGCGCAAAATACCTTTACATGATGTGTTGAAAAACTGAGTAAGTGTTTGATTGTTGGAAATGTGTTGTTGTTTTTCATAGAATCATGCTTTACTTCTGTTTATTGTGTGTTTATTAAGTCAGTAGGTTTCACCGTAAAAATCCAGTAATTACTTTGCTGTACAGGCTTATTCTTTTGAAATAAATCACTCAATTTATTAAGTAACGTATGTTTCAAATTTTGGTAACGTAAGTTTCAAGATGTTGTCATGTTAATAAAAGACAATCTACGGAAAATCCCATTTAATCTGAGACAATTTAATTGCTGCAGTTATGATGTTGATGAATTTCTACGTCAAAACATATCAAATTCATTTACAGCTGTATGTTCTTGTTTGTTTGGAGGATGCAGTAAAAGGGGACATAATCATAGTATCTTTAAAAAAATCGTTTGGTGGGCGTTGATGTTCAACTTGGCTTTAATGATGTCATATTTCAGGTATAAGCAATGAATTTAACATTGTTTTAAGAAAATTCAATGCATAGCTAATAAGATTAGAGATTACACAGACCTGTAATTCAAAACTAGTGGACCAGGTCCCTGCATTAATGTAGTAACGTAAGTTTCTAGTTTTGGTAACGTAAGTTTCATCAATTCATGTCATTGAAAAAGGATATTTTAGAGAATGTGCGTGGATAAAAATAACATTTAATTGTTCTAGAACTATTGTTGAAGGAATTCTGTAGGGAAATACGTCTTTTCTATTATATTTATCTTTGGTTATCATAAACCAATATGGTGACTTACTCCCTGACTATTTTTGAAGGAGAAAATAAACTCAAATTTCTGTCGTAATGTCGTTGATGATCTCAAAGTGAAGAAACACACATTTTGAATGAAGAAAAGGCAACAAAAATACAGTGCATTAGAGAAATGTAATTTCAACTACATTGTATTACTGTTACCATCATAGATCAGGCCTACATGATAATAATAATGATAATGATAATAGTAATTATAGTAATATATGTTTCAGTAAGCTATATGTTTAAGACATTAACATTTTTTGTTCTTCCTTCTCGTTGAAGTTATACAGTTGCAATGGGGAAGAGCAGTGCTAGGATTAAAACCCCATAATTATAGGGAACGTGTTAGCTGTAATCAGAATGGCAAAAAAGCATATCTCTAAGCAAAGATTCAAGAAAAAAAAACTTATGCCCGTCTCATAGTTAACAAAGAAAAGAAGCAAAGTTACACATCTTTTTTTTTACCCTACCACATCAGGGTAATTATAGGGGAGGGGGTTCAGGCTCCCCCGCCCCTTTGCCAGCAGTCAAAATATAAACAAAAGGAAATAAAAAGAAAAAAAATGAATCGCGGACTCACCCTCCCCCGTTTGAAATAAAAAACAAACAAACATGAAATTGGGCTTGTACTGGCAGCATCGAATTGAGCTGAAGCCTTTTTTTTTTACATTTCTTCAATTTTCTTTTCTTTCTTTTTTTTTCTTGCTTGTCAGTCGATGAAACCCGGCAAAAGAAATGAAACCAAAAAAAAAAAAAAAAAAAAGCATGGGAGCTTTTTATTTTTCTGCCCGTCAGGAGATTAATACTGGAAGTGGTCGACTTTCTCTAACTCCTGACCCCATCCCCAACCCCATAAAAATCCTACTTACGGGCCTGCATGCCTGTAATCATTATCAGTATCTTTGTTGTGCATGCATACCAACTTGTCACTTTTCTTTTTAAAGATTCAAAACATTTTTCCTGGAGACAATTTCAAGATACGGCAAGAATTATTAATGCAAGACTTGTTATTCTTGTTATCCTTGTGGATTATACTGTTTTATGCATACATAACAAGGAAAATCGAGTACATCATTTTACTAATGACAATTTCATTCATCCTACCCAGTATTGTGCAAATGAAACTGTGTAATTTGACGTTATTTCATGGACCTCATTTTGCCAAAGTCAACTTAGTAAAGTGGTCATTTATTTAGTTAACAAAGAACATTTCTCGGTTCCTTCTTTCCCTATCTCTCCTTTACCGAGTTCAGACATTTTAAATACAAGCAATACGGCGTTATTGTTCATTACGAAGCACTTTAACAGAGTAATCATCTCGTTTCTGCCGTTTCTTGTTTCATACAAGTGTTAAAAATTTTGTGAATACTATTTTATTGCAATTGCTATGTTCAAACTGTTCCTGCATAGAGTAACTGTTGCGACAGCTGATGAGTCTGCAAAGTTATGGATTCGAAACATATCTTTCAACAGCATGAAGATAACAAGTTACAAGACATCAATATGAAGATAACAAGTCACAAGACATCAAGCATACGAAAACTTTCATTATGATAAAATTAAAGTGAAACCTACGTTACCCACCACTCGTTTTATATTACACGTACATCATGACAATATTTTCATCCGTTAAGGCACGAAACAGCATGTTCCCAACTCTTATCATTTCAATGCCATAAATTCATAAGTATGAAGCCAATTGTCTTCAAAATATCAACAGTTACGGATTACTGTTCTACTCCAGAGTTTATACGAGGACATGTTATAAAGTCTTGCAGTTTTACAACTATTTTAATTGTTATTTTTGAGAATTGTATCGCCATAATATTGCGACATCGTGTTATAATATTCGTTCACTTAGAGTTGAAGAGAAATTAGTGTAAGAATATATACAAAAACCAAAAAGAAAATGTTCCAAAATTTGCTGCACATGTAGTAGTATTGTCTTTGTAACTTACGTTACATTAACGTGAAACATACGTTACGTGGAATCTAACGACTATATTTTTGCGCATATAGTTTCACATGTTTCATCGATGATACTCAAGAATTAGCTGGCAATTTGGGACTGATAAATGGTGAAAAATATTTTCTGAAGAAAGTCTGATGTCAAATTATCGAGAAAACAAATTAACACTACCTGTCTAAGGTTTAACACAATAGGACATGCTGTGTTCAGTATAGCATACAGGTCATTTGCCATCCTTCCCATCTGCAGGCAGCATTTACAAACATGGCAGCCGATGGTATACTTCACATCTGACGCATAATTATCTCAATCATAGAATGTAGTCACCAATCTTAAAGCATTTGAAATAGAATGACATGGTAACGTATGTTACATGGTGAAATTTACGCCCCATGGAAGAAATTATCACACCTTTAAAATAAAGCAAAACTATGTGTTCATATTTTTCAACTACAAACTTGAATATTTGTCTCGTGGATTGGTATAAAAATGAAACCTATTCTAACAACTTTAATTTTCCCGTTTTGTGATTGTCCAATTGTGCCGAAATAGTGGTTTTGGGCCCTCAGTACAGACGAAATAGAGAAATCGAGCGCTTGTGTGCTTTGAGTGCTGAATGGCACAGAAAACCCCATAGCATTGTACATACTGTCCAAAGTCCCTGGCACAGAAAGGGTTAAAGGATGTGTGATATCTTGCCCTTATTTCTGTGGTAACGTAGTGTTTCACAGTCACTGTGCCGGTGGAGTTTAGTAAGCTGGCACCATCTTGCTTCTGTAACGATGACACACACTCAGATTTTTCTTTTGCTGCTTTGATCATGTTAACCTTCCATTGGCACCATGTGGGCCCTTGAATGTGTCACTCCATGCTAGACAAAATTGCACTTCTTTTGTGATTCAAGGGATTTCCCAGTTCCAGAGAATATCTGCTCTTTTTTCCCAAAGATTTCTCGTCGTTTTTGTTGTTTATTATTGTTCTGTCTCGTCTTTGTGAAACATTAGATTTTGTGATGTTTTAACACAACAGAGGGAAGGACAAAAGAAAATATGCTATTGCTCAAGAAAATTGTGACTTGTGCACTATTTAAGCTAATTAAGCTTAACCCGTTGAAGACGGACTGATTTTGCTACAACACACATTTCCCATAGACACCTGCCCAAGTATACTCAGGACTTGTTCTCAACGGGTTAATCTTAATGACCAAACACAAATGAACAAAGAGACAAACTTCATAAGACTTTCCATGCACCCCTCACTTATCATAATCGATTCTGATCACCAATTCTTAACCCGTTGAGGACAAGTCCCGAGTATACTCGGGCAAGTGTCTGTGGGAAATACATATTGTAGCAAAATCAGTATTTCCTAAACTGTTTAAAAGTCAATGACGAGTAACAGCGCTAATACAATGATTAATTAAAAGCAGAAAAAAAAATGGTTCATTTTTCGTATAGTTCAATGTGTAGGAATATGGAATATAAAATCTATACAGTACTTTCATATCATTCTCAGAAATTGAGAGGTCATTGCAGGAACTTGTTCATCAAGGCATCGAGGAATATTGCTGCAGAAATCATTTCCTTCTCATCATTGAATTAGCACCTCTGAATTTCACTTCATTTAAGATATTAGAGAAAGATTAGATATAACTGGTTAACTTCATAAAAAATCTGCACAGGCTTGGAATGTGAAGAAAAAAATATTACACAAATTTGCCAACTTGAGAGAGAATTGGAACTCTACTTTTCTTAACTGTGTTGCTAATGTAGAAATCAGTTATAGATTTCACAAATAGGGAGGTTATTTCAATACTGTAATGTAACAAAAAATGACAAAAATAAATAAACGAACAAACTGCAATTTGAACAACAAAGTGCTCAATGAAGGATTTTAGTCTACCTTTAGTATTAAGTATTAGTTATTAATAAGAATATTATGATAAAAAGAAGCAGGATAAAAACTACTGAAATGTGGTTATGGGGAACTTGATTGGTTGACTCTTTGCATGCTGTGAGTGCCAACTGGCAGAAGAAAAAAAAATAGCGTGGCAATTTACACACTGTCCAAAGTCCCTGCCACAGAAGTGGTTAAAGGGATCGTACAGTTCTGGTTGAGACCTAATTTCAGGTTTCTAACATTTTTAGGTGAGATAATGAGAAATCTCATATAAAATATGAAAGAGCATGCAATTTTATGAGGAATTCAACGTTTATTTGATAAAAATTGGTTTTGAAATGGCTGAGATATCCAAAAAAGAATGATTCTAATAAAGTGTGGGACCCACACTTTGTAACGATCGCTTTGTTTTACTTTGTTTTTGGATGTTTCAGTTATTCCAAACCCGATTTTCATGAAATAAACTTTGAATTCCTCTTAAAATGGTATGCTCTGTGCTATATCATAAGTGTTTTCTTGGTATCTTGCAAAAATTTGAAAGCCTATTTCTCATCTCAACCAAAACTGTACTATCCCTTTAAAGGGGTTAACAGACTTTCGACACTGAATGCTACGTAATGACTGACATATGCCCAGATATTTCTATACGCAATGACACAAGTTTGCAATTATGTAAATGTAAGTCATAATTGCTCTCTCAAGATTAGATCACATTCCTGTGGAGGTTTAAGCGTCAATATTTTTGTGTACCTTCATCCTAGAGAGTGGTGTGCCAATAGAGTTTGTTTGTGTTGATCTTGGCTGTTGAATGATCTGAGCGTATTGTCAAACAGAGTTCCATCAGCACATGGTTTTGTGCAGATTACAGAAGAAGAATCAAATGTCTGTGGTGAAAAATATGCATCATCCAGATCTACAATTGTGGTGGAATCTTCAGGTTCATTGCAAAGTAAGGTTTTGAAATCTGAGCAGCAATGCATGTTTCAGAGTAAGTAATAATTTTGTCTAATACAAACTTCACTGATCAGCACAATATGTGTCATTCTGGGGCATACTTTCCTTCACCGGCAGGTGTATACAATGTACATGTACAGTATGTAGAGCATCAAACCAAGTACCAGTGAATAGCACAAGTCCGTTGTTCTGTTCTGTTATCCTGTATTAAGTTAACCTGTTGAGGACGAGTCCCTTGAATGCTCAGGCAGGTACCTATGGGAAATGTGTGTTATATAGCAAAATCAGTCCGTCCTCAAAGGGTTAAACATGGTAGGCTCTGTGTGAGATTTGTTTTTTTTTTTTTTGCCATTGCATGATGGGATCATCTAATATATGTTATTACCAGGATCATGAGGGAAAAAGAACAAAATGTCGACAAAATATCTCTACAAATTATGTCCAAGTGTATGGGCAGTTGACTGTTTGACGAATTAATTAATCATCTTATCTTGTATAACATACTTTCAAACTTATTGTTAACATATATCAGTATTATCAAATGTATTACTAATATGTTAGTATGTCTCAGCCCCCGAATGGCCCTGGAAGCATTATGCTTTCAGGTTGTCTGTTTTCTGTTTGAGCAGATATTTCTCTGTATGCCCAGATCTTGATAAGATTAAGAACAGCCACAATAATTAGTTTTTTTTTTTTTTCATCCCCCACACGGTAATTTAAGATATTCAAACATAAATGCTGTTGTCAGAATTCAGACAAAATCACATGAGGTTAAAGGTCAGAGGGCATTGAACTTTGGTTTAAACTGGGATCATTTTTCAGGTGTAACTTCAGGTAAGAATGATTGTGATGTAAATAAATCGGATAGAAATTTGGTAAAGAAGTATACAATCAATTGTATAAAGAGATAGTACATAGTAAAAGCTCAATTGTGAAGTGTCAAAGATTATTGAACTTCCTTTGTGAAATCCTCAAAGTCAATGGCCATTGTCACAAACATTCTTTGTATGTTAATGCATGGCTCGACATTAACTTTTTTGTTTGGTGGCCCGATGGGGCCACCAAAATCCTAAATTTCAAATTTTTGGTGGCCCGAGAGAAAAATTTGGTGTCCCGAAAAAAACCCAATAAAAAACATTTAAAGTCTTTTTTTTTTAATGAGTCAAATATTTAAGATTTATGATAGTAAGAATTAGAAGTTGGACATATCTACTCATAAATAAACTTCAACAAACTTGCAACACTCACTCTCAGGCACTCATTCAGTCCTTTTCATCCATCCTTTGAACAAATTTAACTGCTAATTTCCGGCGCAAAAAGTTACGAATTTATTGACATACTTTTCCAAAAATTGTGGTGGCCCCAGGCGGGCCACCAAATTTGCCCTTTTTAAAAATTTGGTGGCCCGACTTTCATTTTTGGTGGCCCCGGGCCACCGGGCCACCGTTAGTGTCGAGCCCTGGTTAATGTATGTGTTGAGGATGGACTGATTTAAATTTGCTTTAACACGCATTTCCCATAGACACCTGCCCGAGTATTCTCGGGACTCGTCTTCAAAGGGTTAAAGAGTCACATTTGTTGTGGAATACAGTGATTGTTTGAGAAACAGAGGCATCCCTTTATTTGAATTACTCTTGTTTCTTAACCCATTGAATACTAATCCCAAGTATACTCAGGCAGGTGTCTATTGGAAATTTGTGGTATAGCAAAATTAGCTAGTTCTCAACAGGATATTTTCTATTTTTGTTTTAAATTGACCATACAATTGCATATAGAGGGACCAACGGGTGTGACAAATATGGTATTAAAGCTGTTGTGAGGAAAATTTCACATGATACAGACTCTAAGGATGCATTGCTTGAAGAAAATATTACAAGAAAATGAAAATACCTACTTCATGTGGGAAGAGCAAGGAAAATATCTTCACCTCTCTGTACGGCTCCGAAGGAAATGTGATTAAGTGATTAATTAGTTGAGGATGGAGGCTGCAGGCAAAGGAGTTCAAATGGGATTTGAAGTGTCAGTGGGAGATATAGCCAGAATCAGTTTTGAGCAGGGAGGATGATGTGGTATATAGTTAGAGGGTTGAACAACAAATCAACTTGTCACTACCTTAGCCCCGCAATTGAGGTAGGCGTTCTATGAGTAGGGCAGGAAATAACACAATTTTATACCATCAGCTACATATTCTCTCAAAATCTAATGTCACATGAATCTTTTTCTACCTTTCAATATGCAACTGATGAATGTAGTATTCGATAATACTAATAATTATAAGAATGGTCCTACTGATCCTACAACTTATATTGCTGCATAAAAATGATGACGATATCAGAAATGCTAAATTTATAGTGAAGTAACGATGGACATTATAATCATAATAATAAATCGCAGAGGAAAATTAATGTGGTTTTCTACCACTTAATATATTTTCTGCTTATTGAAAGCCTTAAAATTGCCAATTTCACTGTCTGTCTCTTTGTATGCTTCAGTCATATGCCAGACTAACTGGTTTTTGACATCAACTATATTCGCAAATATATTTTGCAGTGGTTTTATGTTCACAATTAGTTTCTGCTAGTCATTTGATCTTTGCAAAAGTAACAACACACCAAAAATTGCTTTGTGTAACATAACTGCAATGTCAATGCTTTCTCTTAGGTAAGAAATTCCTCAATTTGCTTCTTGAAAAACAAAAATAACAATATCCCTCATTTCCAAGCAAAATCTTATGTTGTGGTTGATTAAAGCCTTTTGATATTGTCTGCAGAGTTTTTTCTCACAGTGGAGTCCAAAGGCCATTTTCTCAAAACAGTGTGTATATGGTAGAACATGTTCATACCATTTCTGAGTTTGGTTCTTGGAAGTATAGTATGACAAATTGTGTAATGCTAGAAAGCTTAGAGTCTGGAGAATTTGAAAATACAAAATCAGCAGAATGATGTTTGGCAACTTCACTGTGGCCTTTATAGTGGCTTGTCAGTAATGCAAATGTATCTGTACCTGCAGTGTATAGTTTATGTTAGATGTCAATCTTCAAGTACGTAGGGACTGAATCACTGGGCAAAAAGTTGTCAAAAGCATACGCATCTTCTTTCATCTTGGGAACGTGGATCCATGTTTTTTCTACCGGTCTTCCTATATTGTATGTCCCTCTGACAAGATTCAGGTGATGGATTTGTAAACACTGCGAATCCCTCTACAAACAGAGCAGACAGGCTTTGCCCATCACTGTGTTTATTCCGTGATTAAAGCTGGATACGGTGACTTGATCATGATAGATAGACAGCATCTTCTTCTCTGGCAGCCATTTCACATTGAAGTTTCTGTAAAAGGTCAAGCCACTGGCTGCCAAGTAATCTCATGTGAACTTAAGTCCAACACAGCTGCACATGATACAGAAATGTAAAGGGTTAAAGGCATAATTTACCATTTGCAGATGAAGCAAAAACTCAGCATCAGTGCTTCAAAATAGTTCTAAGATGTGAGTTAGGGATAGAAACAACCACTATAAAAATTTGAGCCAGTATAATCGATGTTAAGTATCGTTAAATATACGAAATGTGAACAATAGTTATGATAAAAATGTTTCCAGACTAAACCGTCTACAGTTATGGTTTATTGAGAAAAATAGTGATATCTCCTTATATTTTACATTTTATTGCAAAATGTTTACATAGTATGATGTTTTGTGATACAGCTGACCTACACATATGCATCAAACGTGATATCGAGAACAGTTTATAAATCACTGCTCCCAAAGGTAAACTGTACCTTTAAGCATGGCATGGTGATGCTAGTTTTATGTGACTTACCAAGAGTCAAGGCAGACTGCCTCAGTGTTAAAACATAACTTTTCATAAATGTCAAGTTCAGTTTACAAGTGTACTACATGTGGTCCCTGCAGAGATTGTGGGGCATTTTTAAGATTTACTGGCTTTTGTTTTTATTTTCAGTTTTGTGTCAAATGCCTGTGCCTTTATTCATGAATTGTGAAGCTGTCTGTGTGTGGGTGGGGTGTGGGCATGGGGTTTAAGAAGAAATGGGTTAGTATGACTTCTTGTAAAGTTACTCTTGAAAACACATTCTCTTTCACAGTTTGATGTTTGCTTTAAATTTTTTTGCGAATGTAATTATGTTTTGTTGTGGTTTATCAAAATCTGATGAAAGGCACTTCATATTCAACTTCATACTTGCCAGTGGTACGTAGGTATAGATTACAGATTAAATATGTTCAAATGAAAGCAATTTTGATGAACTAAAAGATAGCCCATACAAAAGTCTTAGTCTTATCTTCATCAAGCTCATGTATTTTTTCTTCAAGTTAAATTTCAGATTTCTTTATCATCAAATATGAGCAGATGAAACTACATGAAGCATTTGAAGAATATTCAAATACAAACATTTGTAGTTGTTGATACACAAAGTATATGTTTTATACATCATGTTTTAAATGCACATACAATGTACTGTATGTGAATGATACCATAGTTTTGTTTTTGAGAAACCATGTTTATTTAGTTTATCGCTTTCCTCCTCCCTGTATCTGCTGCTGTTCTGACTATATTCTCACATATTTTTCTTCACCCAATTTGTGCAGCATCCCGTGGTCGCCATGACGACTACAGCGATTCAGACTCGGTAACCAGCTCCACTTCCATTGACAGACCAAGCCGTCATCAGAGCCTCAAGTCCGACCGGAGTGGCGTGAGGGAGGCAAAGCGGAATTCTGACACAAGTGAGTATCCATGGAAACAGACTAATCACGCTCCAGGGTATCAAACGAGCACAGTAGTGTGCTGTTATCAGTTGAATGCATCGATGGTGATGCACCTGTGATGAGCAAATGCATTTGATCAGACAGCCTCCTTTCTGACAGCTAGGTAAACAATAGATCGATGATGCAAATGTTGCAATAATCACAATCAAAATGATCCTTGTTTTTGGTAATTTTGTATTTCCTGATCCTCCAAAAGAAACAGATGATGAAATGTGACCCGCTACAACAAAAGGATCCTAAAGTCGCTGACGGACGAGCCAAGCATGGCCCAGAAAAATGCTATTTTCAGGCCTTTCCTTTGATCATTTAGCTTCGAAATTTCGGCAGATGATAGAAGATACATTAGACTTCAAAATTATGTAAAAACAGAAATCCGAACGTTTTGACAAATTTGGGTAATCTGACTTCAAACTCGATTTTCTCGGCTCACCTGTCAGCGACTTTAGGATCCTTTTGTTGTAGCAGGTCACAAATGTAGAATCCCAGGGTCATACCAGGTGTCTCATGCTCACTCCTGTTTACTTTGTTGTACATTTTGATGACATCTTTAAACTAAAAATCAAGCACCCTTTGCTCACCTTTTCACAGATGCAAAAAGTATGTTTAAAAGTGGTAACTGCAAATAAACACACTACATTTTAAGGCTAATGCATATCACACAAACAAATTCCAACTCCAAAGTAAGAATTTTTTGCTGGGATGTAAGATGTGTCTTATATGATGCTATGTGTCACTGTATGGTTGATACAGTGCTTTTCACTCATGACTGCTGTGCAAATGAATAAGAGATATTGGAAGGATAACTTATTCTCACAGTTCCCTTGGTTCATTTGTGTTTACAACATGCATGTTGTGTTGAGTTTGTAACATTCCAACTGTTTGTGGTGCAACTTGCAAATATTTCTGTCTTATAATGAGATTTCCTGCAGGGCATGTTCACATCACTCCCTTATTTCGTGTAATTTTGTGTGCCTCAATGGCTCCTGGTCATTGACTGTATTATACCTGCCATAACATTTGGGAGGAATGTTCCAAATTAGGCCGAAAATGTCTGGAGAGGGTTGACAACTTGATTATGAACGTCAGATCTGGTGAGGACGGAATATTTGACATCTCCGGCTCACTTGTGAAGTCTCCATTAACAGCATCCTGTTGGTGTATTTGCGTGAACTGGATATCGGTTTAGAGAGAAGCTGTGCTGTCTTGCTTTTTTTTTTGCCCTATATTTTCTTCTCTTACTCATTGCTCATGTTATGACGTACAGAGACATGAAAACCAAGAAAAAAAATAATAACTGCGTACTTGCCACTTCTTAGCATCCGGAAAAGAAGCCAGGGATAGCATCTTACTGATGATAAAGAACATAAATAATCTCCTCGCCGCGGCAACGGGTGATGATGCAGAGGACAGGAAGATCAAGCTCGCGCCGGGGGTCAGGAACCCCGATGACAGCGACAATGATGTTGATGACTCCGTCTTTGACGATGACAATACAATATCAAAGGAGCATAAGATTGGTGAGATACCACTGAAGTGGAATCAGATGGTGGTGGTATACTGAGCTGCACTTTGTAAAGAAAACTTTGCAACTGAAATTCTCTTTCTCACATTAATGCATTCTTTCCTCTAACACCTGGATGTGACTAGGGAGAATAGTAGTAGCCTAATAGTCAGGCTTTCACCTCTGTATCCTTTATGTAAATGGAAAAAAAAGAAATGGGTGTGCTTACATCATAACTTAAAGTGGATATGCTAGGGGTTCACTCTTTAAAGATATTGTTTACCATTGGGAGCAGTGATTTTAAAAACGTTTGAGTTATCACATTTGATGCATATGTGTAGGGCTCTGTTGTATCACAAAACATCCTACGATAAAAACATTTTGCAATAAAGCCCAGAATATAAGGAGATATCACTATTTTTCTCACTAAATTATAACTGTAGACAGTTAAGTCTGGAAACAATTCTATCATAACTATTGTTCGCATTTTGTGTATCAAACAATACTTAACATTAATTATACTGATTAACTTTTTTACCTTGGGTGTTTCTATCCCTAGCTCACATTTTAGATCTATTTTGAAGTGCCAAGCTGGGTTTTTGTTTTATGGTAAACAATGCCTATTAACTCTCAAATTAACCAACAATATGTTTCATTATATTGATACTGACTTTAGGAGTAATCTGGGTAAAAAAGGGGATATGTAATACTTAATACTTCGGGAAGTCCTCTAGGGTATGGCCTAATGTTTTCTGGGTTTTTTTCACTTGTATTACCAATAATTTTTTTTTTTTTCAATTTGTTACATCGCTGTCTAGAATGGTATGCAATATCTTCTCACAACTGGCAAAGCTAGGATGTGTTATCATTAGATTACAATATTCTGGTGATAACTATCAAAACACATCACAATGAAAGTGCTCATGAAATGGAACAACTGTGCAATATAAGTTTTATATCAAAAGGGTATAATCATGATTAAAAGTGAAACAGTCTTGAGCAAGTAGATCACTAGACATAATACTCTGGGCTACATTGAGAATGATGGCTGCCTCTGGGGGTTACATGCATCTCCTCTGGACAAGCTCTGTGCACCATCTGAACACATCGCCATTGATGCTGGACCGAGCACGAAGAGATGCGTCAACAATCTTGTCTGCGCCTCATTAACCCAGTTCCGTGAGAGCAGATGGACGGCCGATAACTTTTCCAGATATTACAGTACCTGGTATAAACCCCCTGGCGGGATTTGCGTGAGCAAACCAGCTACTGACTGGAATGTATAAATTGTGGCCGCAGGTATGCAGAGTGGGGTTACATATGTAGCTTGTAGGCTGAACGGGATGTTGCCATGGAAACAGAGGAGACTGAGAGATGTTCAAATCAAATTTTAGGATTATTTTGGGTTGTGTGGTGGCAGACAAGGTGCTGAGTAATCCATGTTGCCATAGTAGAGGCATGCACATTTTTACCTTTTTCTTTTGAGATGTGTAAAATCTTTACTGCTACTGAATGATGTACATGCCAAACCTGTCACACCTTATGCAATTCATGTGTGATAAATGCATGTAGCTATTTGAAGACATACCAAATGCAATGAAACAAATGTTTGGGATAATGCATTACAACAGTGCATGTACACATGTATCTCTACACAGTAACCATTAAAAAAAAACAGACAGGTATTACAGTGCATTCCTGTTATAACAAATATATTTATAATTTGTAGTACAATGTACAATGCAGTAGAAATTCATGTCCCAAAATTTTCATCTATGTATATTCATGAACTTCTGTTTTTGGGTATTACAAAATTTTGATATAGCAAAAGAAAACTATGTGTCCCAAGGACTTGTAGCAGAGGTGACCTGTATTGGGATTCTTTGCTCTTGTAATGAAGAACTTTTAGATAAGAGGGTGACTGCTGATATGTGACCTGCTACAGAAAAGGATCCAAAAGTCGGGGAGGAAGATTTTCTGAAAATGACATGACATTGTTTCCTTTTTCTTCCGCTTTAATTTGGTATATAACACGACTCATAAAGGTACTCGGTTGCGGAGTTATTGGTGATTTTATGAGACCATGTCAAGTGGTCTAGGAAATCAGCATTTCAAGAAAACCGCCTTCAAAGTTTTCTTTGCAACGCAATAGGGATCACCTTTTGACAATAGAAGGTCTGCTCATAGCAACCTCTGCGATGTTCATTCAAGCTTAACGCCAGCAGTCTACGCACGACCCATCAGTAACCAGGGTGCCTCGCGCTGACCAATAAGATTACTCCCTCGTTGCTAAGGGGCAGAGTCTAGCTGTGGTGCTAAAACCAAATCTTCTGACACGTTTCTGTTCCATTGAAAGTCAGAAAATCATGGCCCAGAAGAAAACGCTAATTTCAACATTTCTGCAGGTGATAGGTGATACAATACATTAGACTAAAAAATTATGTCAAAAAGAGAAATCTGATTGTTTTGACCAATTTTGTTGATCTGACTTACAACTCAATTTTCTCGGCTCAGCCCTCAGTGACTTTAGGATCCTTTTGCTGTGGCGGGTCACATATAGTTGCTTAACTTGTTGAACTGTAAGCCTCCATGCTTAAAAATGAATTGGTGTGAAATGAAAAAAGAAAAGAAAAGAAAAGAAACGAAATTCAGTTTCCCTCTGGGACAGGTGTGTAGGCCTACATACAGTATGCTAGCAAATTGCTGCACCATTGTTCTGATATGTCAAGTTGAATTTAGAGTGTACATTGTAGTTTTGTGTTACACCGGACACAACAGTGGGCCAATCTTTGTCTTAGGCAAATCTCTATCTCTAACAGGCAAATCTCTATCTCTAACAGCTATATGAATGTTCTTTTTTTTTGGGGGGGGGGGGGAAGGGAGGCTTCTGTTTCTTTTATAGTGACTCAACAGTTTTTCACTGTATGTGTGTTTGTGTGTGCACTTGTTTAATTGAACCTAACAATCTAGGTTCACTTTTGCTAGGAGAAAAAAAAGAAAGAGGTTGATGCCAATGTTGCCAAAACTTGTACGTTGTCACCTGTAGCTGTGACAAGATTGGCAAAGCTGTCTGTCATTTTATTGCACAATTTTATCTTTCTTTCTTTCTTTCTGAATGTCAGAGACCTGTGTGGTTGTCAGTGTATGACGAGGTCATTTTGAATGCAAAATCATGTCACATGTTATAAAGAGAATTAAAGTAAATATTCGAATGCATAGAAACAGATTGGTTTGCAGGTCTGCAGGGATTTTTGTGTAACTGTGGATACAGGTAGTGTTGCTGCTAGGTAGTATGAAACTGATCACTTGGACATGCTTCATACAACTTGCGCAGATAAGTGTAGTAACAGGTCATACGACTTCTTTCACAATAATAGAAGAACGTTGCCGGAACTATTGCAGCATCATAAAACATATATTGTAGCATAAGAAATATTCTGTCTTTATAAAATACAATTTTCATAATTTTCTTTTTCTGCGAGACACTGATTGTGTACCTTCAAGTATCTCTGGGATTTTTTATATTTGTTGGCTTTTGTGTAACTAACCTGACTTAAGTATATTTCATCTAATCTCACAAATATTATTATCAAGAAAAATTGACATTTTTTGTTTCAAATCTCAGATATATGTTTGCAATTGTACTTATTTTCACTGTGTGTTCTTATTTTGCACCTTTAGCACTATCAATTAAATTCTTCTTTTTCCAATTGATATTTTTCACATATATTTCTGACCACTTCTCCTGTGTTAATCACTTGATGTGTGAATGCCCTAATTACAGGCTTATCTTGGTAATCACTGCATTGAATATGTCAAAAACTTTAATATTAGAGATTTTTTTAATGTTATAGAAGACAATCACCCTACAAATTATCAATAATTTAGACAGAAAATATTGTAGCAAGTCAACTATTGTGTGTGAGATTACCAAGATAAGCTTGAAAGAGGCAAATACATATTTGTTGTAAGTGCTCAAGTTCAGGTTCATACCCTTGTTTCTTGAATTCCGCCTGTTATTACAAATCTGGGTCACATACTCTTTTCTTCTGAAGGGTGCGGCCGCAGATCACAACATTTTTTAAAGCAGAATGGGATCATGCATTACATTTGTGTTGTAATATCATTACAATGTATTCTATGTGAATTATGACAGCAGAGTGTCATGATAATAGGAGAGAAATTTTGTTCAGTATTAAGAACACAGATATGAACTCATGGACAAATCTTTGATACACGTAAATGTGATATGTGATGAAAGTTATTGATCATAATCTCCATAATATTAGGGTTCTAGAATGAAGTCATATTTGACATAAAAAGGCACATAGAATGAGGTTCACTCGCATGTTTTTAGGTCATCCATGGGATAACCCGTTGAGGACGGACTGAGTTTGTCACAACGCGCAATTCCCATAAACACCTGCACGAGTATACATGTACTCAGGAATTGTCTTCATTGGGTTAAGGAAGGCAAACTTCCATCAAAATGTTTCCTCATCTGTTTTGATAAAGTCATATGAGGAGTATATGGATTCACTTTTGAACCAGCAATGCCATGCAATGCTGATGCAAGTACTTTATGTCATTCATTTTATTCAAATCTAACCTCAATATTTTTCAGCATTCATGAGAAGTATTTCTTCTCCATCGTATGAGAGCATCTATTAATATACCTTTAATGTGGCTTTCCTTGATTTTGTGACACAAAGTTCTCAAACATTATTACGGTAATGCCTTTGACAACCTCATTGCGCAACATATGTTTGTCTCCCTTTCCAAACAAATGCTCTCTTTGCCCTAGAAATTTGTAAAATGTTTCGTAAGCTGTGAACATTGTCCAAAGTTTCTGACACACAAAGAGTTAATCGTCCACCTTGCGTTCTACCCACCTTCTGTGTCACCAGAGTCCAAGACACCGGAGCCACCTGCCAGGTCGCTATCAGAGAGCAGTGCCAACAGCAAGCAGACGAGGGATAAGAGAAAACGACACAATCAGACCATCACTGCGGAGGATATTCACAAGGCGAGCCAGCTAAAGGTAAATGCTGCTATGCAAAATGTCTTATGCCAGAGCATTTAGAGTTTACTGTTTTAAAGCAAGTCTTGTAAATGAGGTAAGTCTGTTGAGGGAATATCGCACTTCCAGGCAGCAGCAGACAGCCCCCTGTGTACAGGCCGGCAAATTTTCATCAAATTTTCTCTCTCTTTTCTTATCCAGGTATTACCGATTATTATCACTGTGCAATGAACTCTCTTTCACTTTGTCAGTTTTGAATAATAAATTAATCATATCATTACATGAATAGGATATGATATGAAAACTGCACTCCCATTTTGCTATAATGCCCTAGCACAGAAAAATCTTAGTTATCACAATTCCCTATCAGTTATCAAAGTCATTTTGCACCATTCTCATTTCTACATTCACAGACAACTTCAGAACCGACCACCTCTGCTACAAAAAGTGAACCTCAGGAGAGCAAAAAATCCTCATCACCTTCCCGGAAACCAACACCAAGTCCTCGAGGGATTCCATCCTCACCGAAGCCAGCTCCTAGGATCATCAAACCTCAAGGTGAAACCGAGGCAGAATCTCCACAGGAACCCTCTCCAAGAACTCTCAAACCAGGTACTTTCAAAATAGAGACTGTGACAAAGACTGAGCTTCCCAGCGAAGCGAGTGCACCAAAGAAGCCGGGAGACCAGAGTGCCACAACAAAGAGGGCGCCGTCACCATCGAAGGATGCTGGTAGGAGAGATAGCGGTAGTGCTGACAAGAAGGTAGAGAAGAAGAACACTCTAAGCCCTGCCGCAGCGAAACATTTATCATCATCAGATTCAGAGTTGGATGGAGCAAGCAAGGTCAGACTCAGGAAGCCAGAGATTCCAAAGGTACTGCAGGACGCCACTCAGCAGCGAAAGAATTCCAACAGTAGTGAGTCATCGGTGTCGCCGACGAGGAAGGTCAGAGGGGGGAGCTTCTCACAGCAGTCAACAGACAGCGATAAGAGTGGCAGCATCGAGCGGCCAAAATCAATGCCGCTAAAGGACGTTACAAGAGTGAGTAGTAAAACTGGTCAGGTTAAAACCAAAAGTACTGCAGACAAGACGGGGATCGATAAGGGGGTACCGTCATCTCCAGAGAAGAAGAAGTTGACAAAGACACGGTCCTCACCTGAGCGCAAAGCACACAAAAAGTCTGGACTGCCCAGCTCACCGGAGAGGAAAATGTCATCTGGGTCATCCTCCTCAGCCTCCTCCAAGGCAGGCCAACTTGATAAGAGGAGTTCTTATCCACCTCCTAAAACAGCTTCTCTGGATAAGAAAACGCTCTCCAGAAGGCAGTCATCGCCGGAGAAAAAACTCACAAGGCCTCCCTCACCAGAAAAGAAGGTCACCAAAATCTCTTCCACGTCCTCATCCTCCTCATCGTCATCAGAAAAAAAGCTTGCCAGGCAAGCATCAGTGGAAAAGAAAACCACTCGACCGTCATCATCACCAGAGAAGAAGGCGACAAGAACAACATCCCCAGAGAAATCAGTGAAAAGGACGACGTCTCCCGAAAAGAGATCATCAAAAATTTTGTCGACCGAGAAGAAAGAAGCACGTCAATCTTCGCCGGAGAAGAGGCCATCGGTGAAGCGAACGACATCGCCGGTGAAAAAGTCTTCCGCGATGAAGGACGGGGAGAAGAAGCCTGCGAATGGAACTATGGCAGGCAAGGCTCAAAAAGAAGCAGACAACAAGAAAAGGAGCGAGGCAAAGACAAATGGTGTTATCAAAGAGAAGACGAGCAAAACATCCAAGAAGAAAGACGAGGATCCAGCTCCTGTTAAGGAGGAGATCATCCCGACAAAGGTGGAGGTCGTTGAGGAATCAAAACCTCCGCTTCCAGAGCAACCACCGCCCACAGTGACTGTGACCAGAGTGGCCCCTGCTCCAGACAGGAAACCAAGTCAGGCCAAGCGGCTCAGGAGCAAAACCATTGAAGTGGAATCACCTCAAAGATTTGGGCAAGCAGGTCAGTTACTTGCATACTCCTTGTTAACATTTTTTTTTTTTGCATATTGTAGGATGCAAAAAAAAAATACATACATGAAAGTAAAAGTCTCTACAAGCAAGTACTGCTAGCCTTAACAATGATTTTTAGCATTGATGTGTGTGACTGTACATACAGATGCTATTGTACCATTATCTTTACCTTGATCACTGTATCATTATTGTCATTGGACATATATCAAGCCATGGACTTCTCAAATATGGCACAAAAAACTACTGTAATTTGATATTTTGCTTTTCAAAAGGTATATTTGTAAATAAGAAAATAGATTTGATGGATTGCCATTTTTGTCATTTTCACTTCCTTTTCCTAGTCAATTTTAGATAAATCAGATGAAAACAAAGTATATGTATGGGCAGAGCTTAGTCATTGGTGATACTGCCATATCAAATCAAATATAGACAAATTTTCTGTATTAGGAAATGTTCCTTTTTATCCTTACGTCATTGATAACTTCATCCATCTGCAAGATAACTTGTGAATGTTGTACCTAAATTTGACCAGTCACTGACCTTTTAGTTTGAAATGAGAAAGAACCTTTAATATGGGGAAGATGATGCAGAATCAAGTTTGTATTTTGATTTCAGACCCCAAGAAGGAGGCACTGGCCACCAAAGATGAGGATCTGTTTGCTATGATGCAGCTCAGGGCTCAGCAGATCAAGGAGGAAGAGATGAAAGAAGGGAAAGCCAGCGAAGAGGAGGAGGAGGAGGAGCCAAGCAGCGTCTCCGAGGAGAGACCAGCAGATGTGATCAAAGTGAGGATGAGTTCTCCCTATCAATAATTACCACTTTCCCACTGCAAGAGGAGGAATGATGCTTGACTGAATACCCCCCCCCCCCCTGCTTTAAAGTGGAATATTCTATTAACTATTTATCATAATTTGCAATTTTGCTAGTTGACTGTGTATCAAAGTATTTGTCCATGTATCCCCTTTAACTTCAATGAGAGGAAACATTTTTACATTTTTGATCAAATTAACATGTTCAATCACACTCAGTAGTAAATCAGACGAATGAAGGATTCTAACACATTCATCTTTATAGGTGGTACATTTGTGGCATTTTGATATTTGATATTTATATATTTGATGTTTTAAATTTTGCCAGTAGACTGATTTTGCAAAATTAAGTTGGAGAATATATTCCTCCTGTGCTACAAATACACAGCATATTTCTTCAAATGTTGGTTATCATTGATCCTTCCTTTGAGAAGGATTATACTTTTCTTCTCATTTTGTCGGTCATATTATTTTCAAACATAAATGCAATCATTCTCAAAATTGTCTTACATGTTTTAATTCAAATCAGGAGGTCGTTGGTTTGAATCCATCTGGAGTATGTATGCCCATGATTTTTTTTTGTTGTTGCTATGGCTACTACTAAAACACTGCTTAATTCAGTGTTTATCTATGTTGATGAAGGGCAATTTGTCAATCAGTTGTGACGTTTCAGTGTCACAATATCACACATAAGTAGTACTTTACATCTTATCATAGCAAGCATTAAGTATTTCCTTTGTCTGTCCACCAGTATTCCTTCCTCTGTCCTCTTCAATGATGTGGAGGAAATGCTATTTTGTTGATATTCAAACAAATCCAGGTGGAAAGAATGTGATATTATTCTCTTGAGGTGTTCATACTTTGATTTCAGGTCTCCCTGAAGGACCGGATGCAGTCCTTTAAGGCTAAGGAGGCTGAGAGTGCGGCCATGCCCCAGCCCAAACAGACACCAAAGAAGACTCCCAAGTTTGAGGTCATCACAGACAGGAAGAAGACACCACCTCCAAAGTAAGATATTTGACAATGGGACCCATGAAACCTAGTATGCTTCCAGATGAAATTGTTGAAATAAAGAACAGTGGTGATACAATATCTGTATTGGTTAAAATAAACATTACTTTTAGGTGAAGTTATCTAGAAAAGGCATGTTAGATGAATTGCTTTTTGACCATTTTTGAACAGTAGAACATGTTGTAAAAGATAGGACTTTGTTTCACAAAATGCACAGAAAGTTACACAGGTGGTTCATTCACTTACATTGTTTCCCAGCATCATATGTTTAGAAAGAGACAGATAGATATATACAAACTTATACATAAACTGTATATTTAATGCCTGTTAGTTCTGGGTACAGTGAAGGTGATTGATTTGCATTTCTCACATCCTTAAAAGTAGAAGAATATGAATTACTCTTCAGTCGTCATGGTGAAGATGTGTATTGTAAAATTGGCTAGGGAATTCTTGCAATTTGATTGGTCAATTGTCATGTAATCATTTCTCACTGACTGCATGCATGTTTTTCTTTCAGTCATACCATTTTCCTTCATCATTGGTCCAATAATTATGGGATGTATGATTTTTTTCCATTTACCTGATAAGTACCAGATGCATGATTTGTCCATGCATCCAGTATAAACTGCTGTTAGCATACAGTGTAGCCACAATTTTGGAGTTTTCAATACACTTTATAAAACACATAACTCACTGTTTCATCTTTTTTTGTCTTTTTGTCTTTTTTTTTTTTTGGGGGGGGGGGGGTTCGTGGTTTTTTTTTTCTGTGGGTCAGTAGGAATTGTATATACACAGGTACCTACTTGGCTGCACCTTATGGGTTCAAACAATTCAGAGGTACTTTGAGTACATAATTCTTATCAACCCATTCAAATATGTGAGTCGTATGTGTGGTGATAAATGCAATTTGCATTCCTTTTCTCTTTTACCTATGTTTCCAGAGTTGAATCAAGTGAGGAAACCAAAGAGAGTGAGGAAGAGGCTGACCAACTTGCTAGCCTGAGCCTCTCAGAAAAGATGAAGATGTTCACTCAGATCTCTGCTGCCAGGAAGAAGGCTGTGGAAGAAGAAGCCTCCAGGGTCAAGTCCAGATCGCAGAGGTTCCACCGGACGAGGGGTAGAGAGCGATACCAAACCCAGCCGGTGACACCGGAAGAACTCACCTCAGCCTCATCGCTTGCCAGAGACATGGCAGCGCAGGCAGAGAAGGAGCAGAGAGAGGGGGAGGAGGAGAAAAGCAGCGAGGGAACTCCGGAGAAGAAGGATGAAGATATCGCAAGGGAAATCAAGAGGGAGGAGATTGAGGAACCGATGGATACGCAGGAGAGGATCCGAATGGAGATTCAAAAGGAGAAGCTGAAGGAGAAGGCAAAGGAGGAGGAGTCTGCGGAGTCGGATGACAGCCGACTTCCGTCGATGGCAGAGGAGGAAGAGCAGCCTCCAGATATTCAGGAGGATGAGTACTCCAAGTTGTCACTGTCTGAGAAAATGAGACTCTTTAAAGAGAAATCAGATTCACCCACTGTGCCACCGCCCAAGGTGGAACCTCCGAAGAGAAAACGTCGCAGTGAGTCGCGGTTCAGGACGCAACCCATAACAGTTGAGGAGGTGAAGAAGGCAGCAGTGTCACCACTGGCGAAAAGCTTTTCACGCCCTCCCAGTATGGAGATCTTGGGTGCTCTTCCCCTAGCTGGACAAATTTCATTAGTCTATGGAGACAATTCTACTGGTGCACCCCCTCCAAAAGCAAGTGACAAAGATACAGCAGAAGTCAGAAGGGGCTCCACTACAAATGTTCCCGAACCAAGCCCGACAAAATCAGTACCCAAGGTGTCGGAAAGTTCAGCTAAGCCCCAGTCTTACAAGGAAAGCGTCAAGAAGCAAAAGAATTTGGCTGCTCTGATTGCGAGTGAAATCAAAGAGACATCACAGACAATTGATGGTGAGCAAGATGGGGATGCATCTCATCCGAAATCTGAGGCAGTGGATGAGAGCATCAAGATGGCAAGGTTGGGTCTTGAGATGTCATCGCCTGTTGACGAGGAAACAAGTGTCCATGGAACCTCCCCCACTGAAAAAACAAAGAAAACTCCATCTCTGCCAGAGAAGAAGGTCAAATCACCGCAGTCCTCACCCATCCCGCAGAAGAGGACCGCGAGTCCAAAGAAGCAGTCCAAAGTCTCAAAGGGCAGGGAACCCTCTCCGACATCCAGTCCTGAGCGGAAACCCAGCAAGCCCCAGCCACACCCGAGAAGTCCTCAAAAGATACGCCGCACCAACGGAGCTTCAACGTCCCCGCAGCTCACCAAAGACGCATCGCCCACCTCGTCCCGCAAGGCACCCTCATCTCCCGCCCCACCTCCGAGGAGATCCAAGATGGGTTCGCAGGCATCAATGAGGCACCAGGACTCCAGGGATGGAGACATTTCAAGTGGTGGTGAGGAAGGGAGGTGGATGAAGAATGGCACCGCTGCACCGTCGTCCTCGGAGCAAGCTTCTCCACAGAGGGACAACAAGGTAAGAAGGGTCTTTTGTGGTACTGTTCCAGTGTGTGGGTAGTGATAATATTGATGCCTTATTTGCAAGAACCCTACATCATTTGTTATGAGCATTTAGGAGTTGAAAAGTGCGTCATCACATTTCCCATATAAAGACATAATCATAAGAGGAAGATTACTGTGTGTAAAATTGAGTTTGCTGATCTAATAAGTTTTCTAACTTTTAATCATTTAAAAAGAACATTTTCCTTGCGGTGAAGTAGGCCAGATATGTATTGATTTAAAGGACAAGTTCACCTTCATAAACATAAGGATTGAGAGAATGCAACAATAATAGTAGAACACATCAGTGAAAGTTTGAGGAAAATTGGACAATCGATGCAAAAGTTATGAATTTTTAAAATTTTTGTGTTGGAACCGCTGGATGAGGAGACTACTACAGCTTGTGAGTCATATGCGTACAACAGTATAAAGAAAATGTAAAAGAAAATTCCACATATTTTCACTTTTTTCGCATAATAAAAAAGCACTTGACTTGCCTCTTTCTAAAGGCGGGGGGAATAATATTACCCATAACATTTGTCGGTAACGAGTCAGGGGAATGTGTACTTCTTTCAAAAGATGGAATTTTGTGAAATTCTCTTTATATTTTCCTTATATTGTTGTACGCATGTGACATCTAAGTTATACATACACTGCAGTAGTCTTCTCATCCAGCGGTTACTGCACAAAAACTTCAAAAGTTCATAACTTTTGAACGGATTGTCTGATTTTCCTCAAACTTTCACTGATGTGTTCTACTAATATTGCTACATTCTCTCAATCCTTATGTTTATGAAGGTGAACTTGTCCTTTAAAGCTAAGTACAAGGTGAATCAATGTCTATCCTTCCTCTCCTTTTCCCTGATTTTTATTGTTTGTTTGTTTGTTTGTTTGTTGTTTGTTTGTTTGTTTGTTTGGTTTTCTTTTTTTTTTTCTTTTTTTTTTCTTTTTTTCTTTTTTTTTTCTTTTTTTTTTTGGGGGGGGGGGGGGGGGGTAATCTAAATATCTTGTTAGTTAAAGCCAGAATGAACACACCTCATCACACACCAGCATTGAACAAACTTGTGTACCAGAGTTGACACTGTAGGGATATTTCCAACAGAGGGCGACAAATGTGTGGCCTGTATTTGAGTGCATCAGCACCAACACCAGGAGATTCATACTGTAACTTAACCTGTTGAGGACGAGTTTCGAGTATACTTGGGCAAGTGTCTATGGGTAAATGAGTCTTGTAGTAAAATCAGTCCATCTTCAATGAGTTAGATTTGAACTCAAATGAGCTGCCTGGAAGTACATTGTATTACCTATCACTTCAAAAAAGCTGTTCTTATAATGACTTATAAAGGAGAATGTCAAACACTTAAACTGGAATAGAACTTTGCATTTTTAATGAGTCTTTTTTTTTGATGAATAGCAACATTTTCCCAATTTTATTTGAGTAAATTTAAGTAAGTTAATGTGTTTGTGTGTGTGTGTGTGTATGTGTGGGTGTGTGTATGTGTGTGTGTGCATGTGCATTACGTAGCAAAAGTTTTAGAGAGGTGATGATTTAAAACAGCTATATATATTCAGGACTGGTTGCTTAACAACAGATATGGTGTCTTAAAAAATACAAATAGAAGAAAGAAAATACATGCAGCCAAAATAGAATTAAGGCTCCTGGATTCAAGGAGAATGAGCAAAAGAAAACACAAAAGAAAAAGTCATTTTAATGGTGTATCACAAGAGTTTCTTTGTTTTTCACCAAGAGGACATCTCAGAGTTTGCTTTGTATGTTTGCTTTCTTTTTGCTTATCTATTGTCTTAATCTGTGATAACCATCCAATATAATTTCTGTCACTCCAAAGGCGGACCAAATTACGGAAGATGAATCCAGCTCGGGGTCGGAGCCAGAGGTGCGAGCGCGCGTTTCACCTGTTACGGAAGAACACGTCGCCATCATCAAGAAGAAGCACGCGCAGAGAAATGGAGCGGAGAAGCGGGACAGGTAAGTCCAGCTGTTTGTTTGTTTACTGATTGAATTAGTGTGTATGTTGAAGTTTTTTTCTTTCTTGTGTGTGTGTGTATAAGTTTGTCTGATGGTGTTCCCACATGTTTGTGTGCTTATGCATTTGTGAGTTTTGTTCTTTTCATTTTGAATATTTTCCATGCTTTTTATGTTGTGTGTATTGTGACATCCTTGCATAACGTGTGTTTTAAATAGCAGGGTTAAGATTGATTGCTGCAAATTCTTGAATTTTTCTGAGCCAGTGGAAAATGAAAAATATCAAACTTCTCAAATGCTATAGATTGCTATGGAAACAGGGAACCATACTTATTGAACTGTTTCTAACAAGAGATGGCGCTCTACACCTATGAGTCCAGCAATCTGGCACACAACAGTCTTTTGTATTGGTGTGCTTACTGTGTGATAGGGAGGTAAATATGCAAAGAGCTGAAGTACATGAAGTCTTTTTAATTGTTAATTTATTTGTTTATTTATTTATTCATTTTATTATCTAGTTATTTATTCTCTGCTGATGATTTACAGGCAGGAACATAGTTGGAAACATTTTATCAGTGTAATTTCCCTTTTGTGTTTTCCAATCTCTTACACTTTTGTGCTTTCCAATAAAGAAATGTATTATATCAATTTTCAGCAATTTCTCCATTGCATTGTGAATTCAATTCAATCATAGTTTTATTTCCAATCAAGAAAATCAAAACATAGCACAAAGTATACATGACATGAAATAATATTGTTCAAGCATTTGCAAAAGATTCATAAAGGATCCGAGATAGATAACAACATATAAATATTATATATATATACAATAATTAGGAGGAACAATACATGTATACTTTGTGACCGTGCGGAAAATAGATTCGATTATGGAAAATAGTGATCCACTAAAAAGCAAAGCTTGTGGGACGTGGATCGCTAGATAAATAATGAGTAAATAATATATTATTCGAGGTTTTTTTTTTTTAATAACTATTGTATTTGATATAAATTATTTAAGTCATTTACAAAAATATACATGTAGTTATATTGAGATACGCAGGTCGGGGAAATGCCACTGTCTGTATGAATGCCACTGTCTGTATGAATGCCACTGTCTGTATGAATGCCACTGTCTGTATGAATGCCACTGTCTGTATGAATGCCACTGTCTGTATGAATGCCACTGTCTGTATGAATGCCACTGTCTGTATCATGTGTGCTAACATGATGTGGTGAGGGAGAAACTCTTGTGCAAACTGCTTTAACCACACAAAAGTAAAATGATCCCCAAAAGTTTGTCTGCTTATGAGTGTTTTAGTTTGCAGATTTCTGTGAACAGTGATGCTTAGCAAATGGCTAATGCGTCTCATGCCTAGCATTTTTATGCCTCCGCCCGAAGGGTGCCGGAGGCATTTTTAATTACTATCAATATTATATGTTTCCAGAAATTTCATTTGTTTGGTATACATGATCTTGAGTTGGAGAATGTAGCCAATTGGAATATTACAGTCATAGTTGTAAGATTCAGCATAACAACATATGATTTTTACAAGTTGTAAATTGTAAAAGGCATATGAAAGAGAAAGAAAAGGAAAATGCTGAGTAAGAAAACAAAAACAAAAATATAGGATAAGACAAAATAAAGCAAAAGTCATGATAGCAATAACAACAAATGGAAAAGCTTGAGATATAGAGAAAGGGGTAGAGAAATAGTAAACAATCAATAAAGTGAAATAAATTAAAGCAGAGGAAGACAAAAGTAACAATTACAATACCAACAACAACAGATGAAAAAGCTGGGGGGGGAGGGGGGGGGGGAGGGGTTGAGAAAGAGAACATTCAATACGACAAAAATAGTGATGGTAATATGAACGACAACAAATGGAAAAGCTTGTGAGAGAGAGAGAGGGGGAGGTTGAAAGAGAACAATCATGCAATAGAATTCTCCAGTGTCAATTTCAATTTGAACTGAACCCTGTGATTCATTGTAGGGAGATATTACAGTGCTGAAACCCCCCTTGGTGAATCAATGTCCGCTCCAACATTGGATTTCAGCCAGACGTCATAGAGCGAATCGGTCGGAAAGGACAGAGAAAGTCATGCCCTCTGTTCTACTTTTCAAACCAGTGGTCAGTCACTTGGCTCCTGGCCACTGCTAATGACCAGTAGAGATGTCCAATCATGCACACTTCATTCGTTTCTATTTTTTGTCTTGTTCTGTTTTTGTGTAAAGACCCCGAAAAACTGGTGCAGTGGTGTAGATTTCGTTTCATTTCCAATGTCTGAGAGATTCTTTTGGTGTCATCTCCAAGATTGGCTGGATTGTTCAGCAAATCAGGGGTCAAAGGGCATTTCATGTGATGAATTCTTACATTGTGGTTGTACAAAAGATGAATAGATGGCAAGTATGCTGTATATTCATAATTGTTTTGCACAAAACAGATGCATACAATGAGATGTTTCTATCTGTGGCAGAAATCCAGAGATGAAAATGGAAGAAATAATCAGTATAATGAATTTGAAATGATTACTGCAGTGGATTAATGATAAGCATTGTTTTTAATACAATTTTACCCAAAAAAAAAAAAAAAATCAATATGCAATACTGTATACGCTATAATTTTTGCGTACATAAATTTTCGTGAATTGCCGCTGTCACACATTTTCGCGAGTGGTTAAATTCGCGATTGGGGGACCAGAGAAAATGAAGTGGCAAAGAAAGTGTGAATTTTCAACTTACTAGCAAAAAGAATGATACTAGTTATACACTGCATGAAAAAAAACTTGCCAAACTCTGCTAACTAGTAAGTTAGAATTCAACATTTCTTAAGTGGTTAAGTCCATCGCGCTAGATTTCTGACGAGTGGTCCCCTTGCGATAATGAATGGATTGGCTCTCTACAGTATTCGTAAGTAGACGTGGACGTGCTATATGTAAGTAAACAAGCTTAGCCAGTACAGTATATGGTCTGTTCGGTAAGCATATGACATGGTATACTACTAGTACTGAAATTTTCGTATCATCAAGGCAAGGGATTCATTTTGGAAGGTAATATTTTCGCGTGTTGTTAAATTCGCGAATAGCTCCCGACTCGCAAAATTCGCGAAAATAAAACCCCCGCGAAATATATAGCGTATACAGTATCTGAATGGTATGAGAAATGTCAGTGTAACAGATTGCTTTGCAACATCTGCAATAACCATCTTGTATCTTGATAATGATACCATGGATTGATGATAATAGTGAAAGTGATGATTACAATGTATTAAGTACTTGCTTGTATTGAGTATAGTATATCCGCATTATCTTTATTCTTCATGAGCAGTGCAAAGTGCAAATCATGAATATGACAAAAAAAGTAGTAGATTGAAATGGTGTATCACTTTGTAGAGTTACCTTGGCTGTTGCCAGTCTAGAGTTCTGCTTGTAGAGATTATAGATTCTACATCCATGAGACTAATCTCTCTTTTCAGTCAGCTCAGCTGAGGTAAAGAGATTATGTAATGTGTCTGGGAAGGGGACAGTTTTAGTCTCTTTATTAGTCACATGACCTCATTGAAGATGAGGGAAGACAGAAATGTTGTAATCGCATTTCACTTCTTTTCTTGGCACTGAAGGAGTCTCTAGAGTTAATAAGGTAGTGGGGGGGGGGGTACTTTTCCCTTGCCCAGTTCATATCACCTCTGTATCACACTTCTCATGCACAGTTTAATCTTCACGTGATTAAACCACATTTTGTTTGAACTCATGCAAAATATTGCGAGAAGTATACTGCTTCCACCACTGAGTGCACCGGTAGTGGTTGACATTCTGCGAAAATCTCTGAAGTGATTACGTGGTTAAGTCTGTCCTAATGTTTCTCATGAGGGTGATTCTAGGCACTTTAAAAGTCATATACCCCTTTTGCAAACATCACAACATTTTGCATGGTTGAAGAATATTGTCTTCCAACATCTATAAATTCTTTATGGTATCAGAAAAGAAATGAAAAACTAACCCCATGTCACTCTTGAAGAATACACTCCCACTTTGTAACAAGAGTAATGGTTGGAAGGGGGGGGGGGGTCTGAATATGTTCACTGAAAATCTGCAGTATTTTTTCCCCTCCATCATAAAAAGTTTCAATTTTATCATTCTGATGAAAGGTCTGCATTGCCTACCTCTACAATATAACAGCTTATGAAAGGAATTTAATTTTCAGGGTTGCAAAAGGAACACACAAACTTTGAACACTTTAAAATGAAAAGCTGGTAGGTGTACTAGTATCATCATCTTTTTTCAGTCTTACCACTTGCCCATTAATCATGACTTGGCACAAACACCCATTACCTCACTGATTACCTCATACAAAAGGCATTTCCGTACAGATGTAATTTATGGCATGATTGGTCCCTCTAAACTGTGGGTTAAATGCAAAGTTATTTTTCCTTTCATTTTCTATTGTTTTTTTTATGAGTTTGAAAGACATTAAAGTTCTTTATCTAATAGTGGACACAAGACAAAGTTTATGAGAGATATTGATTTCTTTTGATACATTATTCTCACCTCATTTTATTGGGGGGGGGGTATATTTTGTGAGCCATCAGCTTTCTTTCTTATGTGTTCATTGTTTACCATAGTTTTTAAAGCTGTCATATTTTTTTCTTTGTTTACAAACTGCTGTCATATTCATCCTAATCGTCAGCTCTGTGAACAGTCTCTTTTTAAGAGTTTCCCCCAACCCACCACCCTAGCTCCCCCCCCCCAAAAAAAAAAGAAATTAAAAAGAAATCTGATGACTATTTCAGCATAGATCATCCCCTAATGAGATAACCTGGTTGGGGACACAGCCCAAGCATGCCACTGATGAGTGATAGTAGTCATGGCATGCTGACAGACATGGCAACACTAAAAACTTTTCTTCTCACTCTGGGGTAAAAACACAACTTCAACAATCCATAAATCAGTTTGCCACTTTAAAAAAAAGGAAAAAAAAGAGAGAAAAAAAAAGAATTGTGGATCAGTGTTATAGGCTGATTTTCAGACCCCTTGTAAAGTTTGCAAGATTTTAACGTAAAAGATAAACAATGGAAAGTGCAGACAAAGTGTTTAATGGTTTCACCTTTGTAGAATAATATTTGTTCCAGCAGATAATGATGCATCATCAAAATTTTTGTTTAAAATTTATGCAATTGATTGATATCCAGTTTGATACTCTTCATTTACTGTCAAAGAACTTACAAAACATAGCTCAATGTATTAATTTTCATTGAATTACAAGTATTTCAAATGCACTTTGATAAACACAAACAATGATAGAAACAGCAACAGCAATACTGTAACTATATTAACAAGAACAGCAATATTAATATAGGGGAAAAAGGATGGTGTTAAGTTTAATCCGCACTGAATAGTGGAGCAAGAACTGGAATTTGCAGTAAATCATATGCCTTGCAGATTGACATCTTCAAATGAATGCCCAAGGAGTCAGATGTTTAATAAGCCGTTGGCTATCCACCTAGAGACATGTAATATGTACACCCCTATGGGGTTGGCACTACAAGCACCAGGTGGTAGGGATGTGGTTCATTGCTATCCAAACTTAAAGGTCTTATCATCAAAGTCAAGTCAAGTTTTACATATCTGTGTGCTGCCATTTTCTGTTTTCTTTGTGTTTTATTTTCTTATTATTGTTTTTTTTCCAGAATCTAAAATTTTCAGTAATGTTAAAGCTTTCTACTTTATTTCCATATATCTACAGAAAAACAAAATGTGTGGAAACTAGTTTCTGAAGGAATTAACTTTTGAGAAAATTAGCTTTAAAGTTAGATATGCAAGAGGGTAGAGATGTAAACACAACAGGTCTATTCAAAACACCATAGTAACATGCTTTTGACAATAGGAACGTCCCAAATTGGTAGATGCTTCGATATTAAGACATAAAACTTTTTTTTTCTAATTACACACATATTATATAAAGGCCTCATTTTTTGCATAATTACAAGATTTATAAATTTTCCGGTTTGTACAATCGATGACATTTTTTTGTCAGTTTACAGTGAAATTATGATGTGTTTCAAGTATACTCATTCTACAATATAGCGGTTGTTTAATTCTATGTATGAGGATTTCCTTAAGCCTTGTAGATCAACTAGTGTAGATGTCTATCCACAATTAAAATCACTCAATCTTGAGGTACTGGTATTCTCTCATGCTATGAAGAAATTTTTTCATATTGGAGTTTTATTGAAGGTATCCCATGATTTAATCCAGTACATTATGGAGGGGAAGAATAGAGATATTTACCTAATGCAGAGGAAGGAAGTTTACTGTTGCCTACATGTATCTTGTTTGAGCAATGTGACAAGACATTAGACAAGACTGTGACTGTTTTCACATGAACTGAGAGTGCATAATTTGAAACACGATTGTAATGATGTAACAATTGCAGAGCTACCAAGTCTCACGCATTCTGAGTGAGACTCAAGCATTTACGGGTCGTCTCACGATCTCACGCATGGCACCCATTTTTCTCACGCATCGGGCTAAGTCTGCAATTTGGGCCCATAATAAGGAGCATAGCTCAAATTGAAGGTATATTTTCCTTTTGTCTTTCAAAATAAGTAAAAAATAGTCACTTAAGTATGCACCTGATCGCACCATTAAGAGCTAAAAATTGAAAAAGCTCCCTACCGTGGGAGGCGCCACAGGGGGGAGGCGGGCAGGGAACCCTCCCACACCCTCATTTGCGCGCACATTCGCTCGCCGAGATGCCGAGTCATGAAAATCTCACTCATAGAACTTTTTTGAACTTGGCATCCCTGCAATTGAATCATAATTCAAATTGTGCACTTTTTTTGTGTGAATACAAACTGGAATCACGGAGGGTGATTTAAATCGTAGGTCCAATCGTGATTCAAAAGACTGTCCAGAGGCGTTTTTCAATCACAATTCACCAAAATTACAGAACAAAACCTTCCAACCACTTCCGCAGGAAAAACGTGCTCCTCGAGTGCTCGCACTGCAGTCAAAGCGCACAATACTTTACCACCCAAGAGTGATAGATGGGAACTCGGAAAGAAGTCACACCTCTGCTCCTTGCTCTGAATTTAAGAACCGCAGAATCCATGAAGCCTTCCTCGGTTCAATTTCAATTCGATTTCAATTTTTATTTAATTTTTTGACAAAAACATATCGTCGCTGGGATGACAACACCTTGTATCTGCAATTTTGGTGAAAATGACTTTTTTGGATTAATGGTGCAATTATGGTTTAAGTGATGTCCTGTCCAAATCCCAACTGTCTTACTCCAAAAATGAAGCCACCACGGCATGTCAAAGGAAAGGTTCTCCCATTCGCCACTGTGCTTTGGCGGCCATGTTTTTTGGCTCTCCTGAACATTTTACATTTTGTCGATACAAGGTCTTGTCACCCCAGCGACGATATATAGACATCATTTTTTTTTAATAACAGAAAATAAGGTGCATATGTATGATGAAAAGAGTGTACAATAATTGTAGAACCTTACGATAATTATACATTGTCATAAAACTCAAGTGATCAGAGTGAAGTAAACAATATACAAAATTCAACAGATGGAGGTGGTGTGTATGGATGGTAATTCAAATCGTAATTGTACTCATAATAGTAATTCAGCATTGCAATTACATAAATGTACATTTCTCGACTGGTGTGAAAACGGCCTGAGTAAACTGTATCAAAGTTTGAAGGAGCAGGGAAGGAAGTTGGCCCCAGTGTTCTGGGAATGGAAACCTCCACGTGTACTTGACTCACGACTTGCCATACGTCAGCTGGGCTCGTGCCACTTGGCTAATTGGTTCGACTCTGGGATCGGATCGAGGTAACAGTGGCGGTTGTGAATCATGCGCCGTGCAAGCCCACGCTATGTTAGGGTACTTTTTGTTCCCAGACGCTAAAACTTGAGCCATGGTTGCTGATATGGTTGGAAAGATGTGCAGGAATTTTGCCAGATTGTTTTAGTCATGTATGTCTCCACATCTTTAACTGTACCTTCTGTCCCTGTCATTTCGTCTCAAACATTGTCTTTCTACCTGTATGTATTACTCTGTCTGTCACAATCTGTTTGTCTGTCTGTCTGTCTGCCTGGCTCCGTCTCTCTCTTTTTCTTGTACTGACTTGCTCTTCCATTCCATCTGTTTAAGGGAAATTCTGCACCAGTTAAAGAGACTGTACAGGACTGGTTGAGGTGGGGATTCATGTTTTAACATTCCTAAGTGAGATAATGAGAAACCTCTTATGAAATATCAAAGAGCATGTAATTTTAAGAAGGATTCAATGTTTATTTGATGAAAATTGGTTTTCAAATGGCTGAGATATCCAAAAAAGTGATAATAATAAAAGGCGACAGGCCACGCCTTTTATTAGGATCTCTTTTTTTCACCTTGTTTTTGGATATCACAGCCATTTCAAAACCAATTTTTCATTAAATAAACTTTTGATACCCCTTAGAATTGCATGCTCTTTAACATCTCATAGAGTGGTTTCTGAATATCTTGCAAAATGTTAAAAGCTAAATCCTCACCTCGACCAGAACTGTACACACTCTTTAAAAGTTACTCTGAAAGGAAAGAGTCAAATTTTAGATGCACACTTGTGAGTTTTGAGACAATGACATCATAAACTTTACCTCATTTACATATCAATATTGATTGTTCAAGAACTGTTCTGTGAAAATTAGCGAAACTTCACAATTTACATTCATTACTGTTTATCCTATTATGATGATTGCTTATAAAATCTTACTCTTTCTTTTCAGACTAACTTTAGATTGCTCTAGACTTCCCCTTTTAAAGGGATGATTTTGATGCCAGCAGACATTTTACCAATGCATCAAAATAGAGTTCATGACATCAGCTTTTTCTGTTCATACATCTCTAGGTTTCAGGGGTTAAGGTTACACACAGCATCCATTGTGCCATAAAGGATTCTGAAAGTCTATTATTAATGGAAGCACTGTTGTGGCCAGTATTCATTCAAAGCAATATGTCACATAATGCTGTGAAACCAAGAAATGATGCAATTATATCTTCTGGTATGAGAGATATGGCTACAGAATCAATCAAGCTTTTACTGTATGTGCAGTCATCTAAATCTACTTTCAATCAATGTATATTTCAATGCGCCTTTGTGACTCTAACTTTCATGTTATTGTATTTCACACCTCGTATACCAGATGTCTTCTTCCTTTTGAAAGTTTCTATGGTTGTAAATTGAATGGAGCTGAAGTTAGTTGAAGAGCATGTGTAGAAGTTTATATTAGTAACTGACCATGAAATATCACCACTAGGCTGGACAAGTTTGTATCTTCCTTCAAATGACCACTTTCAATTTCGTATCCATGATATCATGGCAAACTTTAATCGTACAAAATCAAATCAAATCAAATTATGTCTCCCTCTGCAAATGTACATAATCCATACATATAAACACATGAATAAATATATGTAGATGTATTACCATATGCTGAAATGAATGGAGCAATTTATATAGGTATCTGTTATTTTGTTGTTGTTGTTTTTGCAGGTTCTTTACTAATTTTAAGGAAACTTGAACCAGGTTATAAAGATTGGCATGATTTTTGTGAATGATTTCTGTATTGTACTTTCTTAAGGCCTGACAGTTATATCCATATGATATATTACTCATATACCCTTGATAATTCAGAAAAATCTGCCTACCTTTTACGGGGTAAAATTGATAAATTGTGAATCATCTGACTTCCTTAATCGTGTTATGCATACTTGTGGAAAGCAATGCAATAAATTCATAACTTCGGAATGTGGTACGACCCCTCAGAAATATGAGTGTCCCCAGTGTCACTACTTTGGCTCCAGACAGCTGCAAACTAGGGAGAACAAAGACAAACAAAAATGTGTTGTTTTGTTTTGTTTTGTTTAGTTTAGTTTTGTTTTGTTTTGGCTTCTCATTTTAGGAAGCCGTAAAACCATGTGGAACCACGTGTAATGAACCTCTGTCAAAGGTCGCGTAGCAATGTTTTCATCCCTGAGGGAATTTTTTTTGTTGTTGTTGTTGATAAATTCCAAGTATTCTTCTGTTGATTGCTTGTTTGTCTGTTTCTTTGAGTCACTAGAACAATGATTGCTAACATTTCAGAGTGTTTCATCATCACATGATCAAAACCCCACACAAGGACAGTGTCCCAGTTGAGGTTGAATAAGGATATTTCTCAGAAACTCAAACTTTCAATACTTGGGATTTTTCCTTACAATACTGCTTTATTGTCCAAACTTCAAAAGTAATGATTGTTCTCCTACTGCATACCCCTATATTTTTTGTACACTCTTTTCACTCTAGAATATGTGTTTACCATCATTAAGTTGTTTTTTGGTTTGTTTGTGTGGTTTTTTTATCACTTTGGTTAAGCTTGCTCCAATAATCATGATTAAATGGAACTTCACATAATTTGACCAGCAACACACTTTTAGATAGCCAGTTTAATGTGAAAGATAATTTTTTGTCTGTTAGTGAATTTTGCAGAATATTAGATTTCTCATTAAGAAATGGAAAATTAACATTCTGGGACCACTTGTTAATGACTGTGAATAATTTACTTATTCATGTATCTGTCTAGCCATCTTTTAATTCATCTATTCTTCTGTATTCATTGATCCATTTCTTGGATGCTACCTTAAAGTTCTTCCCGACATAATAAGCTAAAGACAGAAATTGATGATAGACCGGATAACTTATGTTTGTTGTCAGCTTCTCCGAAGAAAATGGCAGGCCTTCTTTCTAGAAGTCTTTAAACACCTACTCACCCATTTTTGAGAAACGAGGGAAAAAAGTGATCAAAAGGTGGAGGAGGAGAGAGGTGATGTGAGATAATCATAGGATAGAAACGGGCAAGGGGAAGTTGGCCTTAAGAATTACTGCCACCTGTGAACGAGCTCTGAATGAGTTTTCTTCTGAACCAGACTGATTGAAGGGCTGATGTCATTTCTTCTCTGAATGGCCCAGTGCTCTATCTGAATGGGACAGGCCTTCAAAGATCATCACTTCTAAGTCTATTGATTTCGCAGCGGCTTTTCTTTTCTCTCTCTCGCAGGAAAGCCCCTCTGTCCTCCTGGTTCAAACAATTAAAAGAAGGAGAGAAAGAGGCCATGCCCTTTCTTTTCTTTTCTTTTTTTTTTTTTTTACTTGTTGTGTCTGTCCCTGAGAGACAATGTTTTGGAAGAGTTTGAAACAGCGGTTTGAGGGAGGCACCCCGCTTTAGTTCACTCGTGAGTCATGTCTCAGTATGCATGTGTGCGACAGACTGTGCTGCAAGGGAGCTAGGCACTGACTAGTTGAGGACATTCGTGCAATTGATTCTGTCAGGGTAAAGATATTTGCTTGCCCCCCAGTTCAAGTTCTTTGGTGTTAAGTTTACCCCCCCTTGGGACTGTCACATCTATACATCCATAGCCTTCTATCAAGTTTTGAAAGACTCTTCTTAAGGTAAGGACTTTTGCAATCTTTTCATGAATATATACTTTGTAAACTTGTATTGCTACATCATGATTGTGTATTGTATCACTTTCATGCATGCCCTTACGTCTGTAGAAGATCTGTCTGGCTTCTTTGAATCAGAACTTGCATAATGTGCAAATAGATTGATTTATGTCATCAGGAAAGGATAGTAAAGCAAGAGGCCATATTATTATTATCTTTGTCAACAAAATAAATGGCGTTTTTAATAGCATTTTATGTCTCCAGAGGTCTATGAGGCTAGGGGTCATACACTTGTATGATGAATTTTCTCACAGTAGTTTGAGCAAATTTAGCCTGACAAAGTAAACTTTCAAGTCATCCCTTGACATAAAATGCACAGTATTTATCCTTGCAGCAAAGACGAGATGTGTATGATTATTGAGGACGAGTCCTGAGTGTACTTGGGCAAGTGTCTATGGGAAATGCGTGTTGTAGCAAAATCAGCCCGTCCTCAAGGGGTTAAAGTAGTCCTTTGTGCACCCACGCATGAACCCTAATCTAGATTGAAGTATTGTTCAATGCCTTTCACATATGGCTGTTCTAATGCATCCTTCAGGAAAGGGAACAATGCATTCATGCGCTGTTTTGCCAGCAAAAGCCAGATAATATGTTAAACAATACTTTCGATACAGTCCTTTTTAATATTTGATAAAGCATTATGCGGGGGGGGGGGGGGGGGGGGTTGTTTTCCAAGTTTTACCAAGGCTCTTTATTAGTCGTAGTAGTAGGCCTATATAGCCGTATCACAAGCTCCACAGATATTTGCATGAGTTTCAATGAGAAAAAAAAATAAGTAGAAAGAGAGAGAGAGAGAAGTCTTGCTTTGGGCTTTACTATTATTTTACAATGAATATTGCCATTTCTCACCTGCTAGTATCATCTTATATGAAAATATTTCAGCCTTGACTTGAGGCAAATTTATGAAACATCCATTTGGGAGTATTCCCAGAAGTAAATACACATAATATGATACAACCTGTCTGTCATGTGCTAAAAATATGAGACATCATGAAAAGAGACTGTACAGGTGTAACCAGATCAGTCTTTAAAATAGTCTCAGTATTCAGACCTCACCATTTTTTTGTCCCCTATACCAAGTATCGGATGATCCGTCTACTTGAAACAAGTCCACAGGTATTTTCTTATTAAAGGACAAGTTCACCTTCATAAACATAAGGATTGAGAAAATGCAACAATATTAATAGAACACATCAGTGAAAGTTTGAGGAAAATTGGACAATCGATGCAGAAGTTATGAATTTTTAAAATTTTTGTGTTGGAACCGCTGGATGAGGAGACTACTACAGCTTGTGAGTCATATGCGTACAACAGTATAAAGAAAATGTAAAAGAAAATTCAACATATTTTCACTTTTTTTCGCATAATAAAAGAGCACTTGACTTGCCTCTTTCTAAAGGCAGGGGGAATAATATTACCCATAACATTTGTCGGTAACAAGTCAGGGGAATGTGTACTTTTTTCAAAAGATGGAATTTTGTGAAATTCTCTTTATGTTTTCCTTATATTGTTGTACGCATGTGACATCTAAGTTATTCATACACTGCAGTATAGTCTTCTCATCCAGCGGGTACTGCACAAAAACTTCAAAAATTCATAACTTTTGAACGGATTGTCTGATTTTCCTCAAACTTTCAATGATGTGTTCTACTAATATTGCTACATTTTCTCAATCCTTATGTTTATGAAGGTGAACTTGTCCTTTAAGAAGCTGAACAATACAAACACTTACTCTGACAGTTTTCTTTTTCATAGAAATGCAATGACAACATTCAGAATTTTTAGTGCTTGATATAAGATCTTGTGTTGATTGAAATTCATATTATTGTTTTTGCAATGTTTGTTTTACATCTATGTATGTGGGCTTCCTTGGCAAATTTCCTTCATGTTGACATGCTAAACAACAAGCTTTGTTGGGTCTTCAGCAAAATGATGTAGAACATAACATGAATGCAATATGGACCATGACTTTAGTGGCATACGCACATGACAGAGACGACTATTATTAGGATGCGTGCTGCCAGCTCTTCGCTCTCTCTTATCCATGATTAACCAACATGCCCTCAACCACAGAATGCTAATCTGACTTTGAAGTCTCTTTCCTCGCTCATGTTCTCCATTGTTATTGTTAAAAATAACTCGTCTTTCTTTGGAGGGTCGTTTGCCCTTTTCATGCTCTCTTCAGTGTATCCAATGACAATCATGAGGAAAACATTGGACAGTGGTCAGTTTGTGGTCTGATTCAAGGCTTGACCATCATAATCTTCCAGGACAAGACCTGTTACGTCCAGATTTGACCTCAAGATTATCATATCATAAAAGTAAAGATTAGAACAAAAAAAAAGTGTGTGATGACCTATGCACACTTCAAGTTGAATAGCTGCAATGGCATATATGTTGCTAAATTGTGTCTGTGCCAAGGCAAGGGTAAAGCCTACAAAGTAATCATGATGGGGGCAGTGTTCATAAGTCATGTGGTTTCGCATGGCCATCATTATCAGGGTTTATCCATTCTTTGAAGGTGGATGGCCGTTGATGTGCTTTGATCTTGTGTAATCAGTCATTCGTGGCCTCAATCACGTCTTCAACCTTCAGGGCAAGGCAGCAACATGACTGGCCTTTGACTTGTGCGTCATAAGTGCACGGATTGACCTCCATATACTGTAGGCCTAGTGGTTGGGATGATGGACCCCTGACTGGAAGGTTAGTGGTTCAAGTCCCCATCTGTTACATATCTGTAGCTACAAGGTGATAATCCACCATCACTGACTAGCCCTCTACCTGGGAAGATGAGATGTTATGTGTTTCCACTGTGAGACACAAAGAATTATATGTATCAGCTAGAGTGCAGGAATGAAGCCAATCAAGATAGAATGCTTCTCGTGCAGAAAATTAGAGAGACTTGAAGCAAGATCAGAGTCCTATAAAATAACAAAAAAAAAAAAAACACACACACACACATTTAGAGGAATAGTAGATCCCACATTTTTGAATTCATGTCTAAAATCATAATCATTTTGACTGATCATAGTTTGAGAGTATTTCTACTGAGGTATTGCTTAGTGGCTATTTTTTTTTTTTTTTTTTTGGTCTGAACAGTTTGAATTTGACCAAGTTATACTATAGGAATGTAATGCCTTCCCACTTATGCAGATATCTAGAATATTGTGGGAATAGCCATATCATAAACACCCTGATGTGCAAAATACTCATATGTGCTTCCTCACGTAGATGCATATCATCATGTTCTTGCAAAAGAAAAATAATGACGATAAAACAAGATGACAGCTGGGGCGAATATGGTCAAAGATGACAAAATACCAATCACACCTTTTCCATACACAATGGTTAAAGGACAAGTCCACCTTCATATAATGTGGATTGAGTGAATGCAGCAATATTTGTAGAACGCATCAGTGAAAGTTTGGGGAAAATCGGACAATCCGTTCAAAAGTTATGAATTTTTAAAGTAGATCTGCACAGTCACTGCTGGATGAGAAGACTACCAGAGTGTATGATGTCATATGCGTACAACGTTATAAGGAAAATAAAAAGAGAATTTCACAAAATGTTATTTTTTGAAAAAAGTCCACATTTCCTCGACTCGTCACTGACATACTTTATGTTATGGGTAATATTATTCCCCTTGCCTTCTGAAAGAGGGAAGTCAAGTGTTCTTTTATCATGCGAGAAAAGTGAAAATATCTTGAATTTTCCTTATATTTTCTTTATATAGTTGTACACATGTGACATCACAAGCTGTAGTAGTCTACTCATCCAGCAGTGACTAGGCAGAAACTTCAAAAATTCATAACTTTTAAACGGATAGTCCAATTTTCCTCAAACTCTTGCTGATGATGTGTTCTATCAATATTGCTGCATTCACTCAGTCCACATGTCTATGAAGGTGAACTTGTCCTTTAATGGAGTCTGAACTTTGTAGACTAACACCAGCAGCTACATGGTAAGTGGCAGTAGTTCTTTCAGTGGAGGAAAATGCTTGTATTTCCTTTCGGAAAGCACTACGGAAATCTGCTGTGATATTTGAGCTGTTGATGATTGCTTATTCCCAACAGTACCCCCATAAACACTCAGACTTTAATCAGTCCCACACCTTGGATTGCACAGTAAGTTCTTGTTTCTCTTTCTTTCTACCTCCCCTTTTTTAAATGGTATGGAAGTATCAATTTTTACTCTTTTGACATTCTTATGTTATCAATTTCAATTCATAAGCTTACTTTGCTCATTTTCACAAAACTTTAATTTCTTGTAGGTTTGAGAGAAATTCTGATGATACATACAAAATAACCAAAGCTATGTCAGACACCGAGAGTATTTTTTTCTTCGACCAATTTATATCATACTCTACTAGTTGATATGAAAGATAAGTAACTGTTTGATTAAAAAAACTTTGAATCAATCTAAGAAAAAAAGAGAAAAGATTTCAATATTTCGTCCCTCACTTCTGTGTAAGACCATAAAAAAATGGACTTGATCTCAAAGGGGATATCTGAAGTGGAATTGAAGCTGTTCAGGTTGAAAAAAAAAAATGATAACTTGTAATAGATGTCAGACACAGATAAGGATAAGCTAATTTGGCTGGGGATAATTAGTATAGCTAGAGGCAGAAACAGGGCATATCTCATTTGTTGTAGTCTAGCTGGGAACAGATATATTCATATTTGAGGGACACATGTTTACTAAAATTTCAACAAGTTTTCCCTCATCATTCAATTTACTCTTGGTAGCATGATAAACATGTATTTACAACTTCTCATTTTTTTTGGGGGGGGGCATTACTTCCACTGGGATATATTGCTTAAATAATAATGATAATAATAATCAAAATAATGATAACAATAATAACAATAGTAATAATAGTAATAGTAATAATAATAATAATAATAATAATAATAATAATAATAATAATAATAATGATAATAATAATGATAGTGATTAGCACTTATATAGCGCTTTGTACTGATGTTTCTAAATGCATTAATATGGAACATAATTTCTTACATGACAGATTACAAGTTCGTCGGGTGCCCGTGCATTGGCCGCTAACGCAATACAATTTGTATTGCGTTAGCGGCCTATGCACGGGCACCCGACGAGTTGCAAGATGAGACATTTTTACAGCTCAAAAGCTTGAAAAATAGAAAAACAAAAGGATTGTTTAAGTTCTTTTTTTTTTCTTTGCTCCATGATGTGAAGGGAGTGAGAAGTGAGTCTTTCTTCTCGGCGCTCTCACCCCCTGACCTGCCGTGACGAAAGCCGTCGCCATGCGGATCTAGTTTGGTCTCAGCAAAATCCCTTTTATCTGTCAGTCGGAGAAAATCCCGTCCTTTGGGGGTGGGGGGGGGGTTAGAGCCGGTCGTTGTGATATGGTAACAGGGAGCAGAGTTAAAAAGAGCAGACCGACACACTGCATGATGACGACCCGCTGTAGTAAGCAACTTGGATAGCCCCTAAAATGCCTTTACTGACTAAGATAGACAAAGTAATGTCAGTAATGGAACAATAGATTATGTACTGTACGTACTAAACATTTTTGATTGACTTGTTGAGGGTACAGTTACTTATATAACTCACTTTTGTTGGTAATGAAATTGTTTTTTTAAAAAGAAAGCCTCGCGATAATGTCAAGATGTTGGAATTAGGCATTTTGCTGCAAATAAATGCAAAGTTCTGAAAAACAAAAGGTTAGAAGTGGCCCATCTGCAGTGATTTTCTTTTTAAATTCAAGATAAGCATGAAATCGATGAAGCGGCCAATAAAAAAATGATGTCTGTTCTCATATTTTGAAAAAAAAAAGCAAATTCTTGACAGTGACACACCATCATGGGTCAAAGTTGCATTGTCACAAACCTTTGAAAACTTCTCTAAGCATCTGCTTAACATTTGAGAGTTTTTTTATGAGTGTTCTTATTGCAAAATCTCCCTAAATTGAAAAACAAAAAAGAAAAATCATGCTCAGGTGATTTATTTATTTGTTTATTCATTTATTCATTCATTTATATTTTTATTCATTTATGCTCCAGGTGTCTTTGGCTTAGTGGCCTAGCAACTTTCATTGATATGCTACAATTTTGATAATGACACAACTTTTCTTTGTTCATGTGAATTACTCTGATTCCAGCTATCTATATGATAAGTGAGTGGCATACCTGCTCAGCAAATCATAGAACAACATGAGCACCTGCGGACAATAGTGGGTGCCCTTAATAGTGGGTGTGCATAGAGGAGGTACATCCCCTTTTCCAGAAAAAGGGGGGTTCGGGTGGGGCTGGTTGATGCCAAGTGAGGAAGCTGTTGATGTCAACTCTGGTGTGTCATCCAATGATGCCATTGGGTCTTCCTTTCCTGACCCCCAGGAACTGACAGACAAAATTTTGGAGTTTGGATTTCTCCTGTGAGCTTTATCTTTCCTGCGCCCCTATTTTCGATTGTCGGATTGTCAGGGGAAGTTCGGTGGAGGAGTATTGGGGTCAAAGGGGGGAAATTCCTTATTTGGCAGATGTGGGTGGCTGTCTCCTGGAAGTGGATCCTGGTTTTGGGTCATTGATGAGCGGAATCAGCTGGTAATGCTCCCTTCCCAAGTCCTGGTATGTGTTGATTCAAGGTCATCGCCCTATAGGTTTTGGTCTTTCCTTTTGCTGAAACTGAGGAGAGTTATTTCAAAACTCTGTCAGTACCCTACATTCGGCTGGTTTGTATGGTTTGTTGATTTGATGTGTTATTCAGATTGCAGATATCAGTTGTCTTTGCTAATAAAATACTGTTGAGTATTGATTTGTGTACAACTACAAGAGGCCCTTACATTTCAGCCAGACAGGTGTCATTCTCTGTTTTGCATTGCCAATTGTCACTCTTTTCAGAGAATGTGGCAATGCGTTTTCTATTACACATGGGCAATCCTACCATCAACTCTGCCCGAGAAAGTGATGACGTGTTGCAGAAGTGGTCTATTAGGCCTACAAGGAGACTGACTGAGGAAAACATCCATCATTGTTCTAGGTTTCTACCTTCCATACTTCTTTAGTGAGGAACTTTTTTTCTTAGTATTGTAACATATGTAAAGTCAAGGAGGTACCTAGTACCTCCTTGGTAAAGTAGAAGCCAGTTATGTGAATAACAGATAGTTACATCTGTAGTCAGCAATGTTTGTGTCATCAAAACTCTGGTAATATGCATATCAATATAAAAGGTTTCACTGATGACAGTCTGGTTTACCGAATCATGATGTAAACAGATTCAACAACACATGCACAAGTAAGAAATGGTGTTGGTTAGTAAGGAATATAGAAGGGAGAAAAAAATCCAAACTTGTCCCTCCATTCAGGAAAAGTACACCTCCAGTGGTGTCAACCCCTCTAATCAAATGTTTCCTCCTGTGTTTGGACTATTCCATATCCGCTTGGGGATGCTCAAGTGGGAAAGTGATAAATAAATACACTGGTAGTCTACAGGCACAGACATCACAGTACATACAGTAGAAAAGTGAATTAGTACACCAAGCTTTGCAGCTTGATCTCTGTTGTACGATATCCTATAGTATATTTAGGCGAGATACATCCGTGTACACTGTAGCATGTATTGGGGCGGAAATCCTTTCCAGTTCTGACTTCTCGTCCTTTTGCTTGCCCCCAAAACCGGGCAGTGTATAATTGTTGCAAGACCCTTGCCCTGTCAATTGAGCAAGTTTTGATTTCATAGACAAATGTATCCATATTTTGCTGCTGTTCTATGAACAAATCTCATGCATGGGGCTTCCCCCTATTGCTTAGTATTCTGACCCTTGTCCTCCCAAAGGTAGTTATTAAGTAGATGATGTGTAATCAAATGCAATCAAAACTTGGAGTACCACCCTGACTGAAGTGAGCTATGAAACACAGTTTATATGAGAGAAAGAGAGGGAGAGAGAAAGAGAGAGAGAGGGAGAGCACTTTATGCAACACAAGGCCCATCATATCTCAAACCCTATATTATACATGTACGTGTATCTGAACTCCACAAACCAAGGTCTAAACATTATGTACACTTCCTAGTGCCTGATAGTAAAGGCTGTTATTCTTTTCCCATGAGAAGGTGGGGCTGCGTGTTACTGACTGTACTGTGCTGTTTCAGTGTGTGAGTAAACATTAGTCTCAGACTATATATCTTTTTGTATGGTAAGGCTGTAGCAACCAGAATGAATGCAAGTAGGGTTTTTTTCTTCTTCTTGTCTCTCTCCCCTATTTTCTCTCTTCAATTCAAGTTATTCAGTTGACTGAACACAACACTGGTTTGGCTTATAATTGCCCAGAGTGAGGGTTAGGGATTGAGGGAAAAAAAGAGTGGTTGCTCAAAGGGAGGTAGAGGATCAGAACTACAAACGTAGCAGGGTATACTCTGCTAGCTGCGTGAGTTGACTGGGACAGTCAGTGCCAAGAGGTGAAGTGGTAACCACCGGTCCACACAAGTGCTGCTCTCTGTTCCCCCATTGAATGTGGTGGATGAGCCGCCTAGTTGTCAGGCAGTCAGTCCGCAGAAGCCGGCTGTGCTCGTGCTGAGGGTCTGGGGGACACAAACTGTTTGCCCAGAAGACCAAAACAGCTGCCATTCATAGTACTGCTGGGCATTGCCATTGTCACTGACGGGATTTTTATGCACGGGTTGTAAACACAAGTGAAGCTGGGAGAACACGGATATTCAGTACATGAATGGTGAGTTACAGCATTTTTAGCTAGACTATTTATCAGAGTACGCTACTAGGCATTATAGTTGTTATGTCATACGTCTAGCTGGGCTAGCTCATTATGCCTTATGCGTTGTCCTAATTACTCCTCTAAATTGTAACTCTTCATTACGCAAAATGCATGTATGACATGCTGGCATGGAGACAGGCTATAGTTTATGGTGACATTTTCACTTAAAGTCAGTCAAATAGGCAAGTCCATATGAGCTAATATTTTTTTAATTATTTTTTTAATGTGGTATTAAAGTGGTAGATATGTTGTAGGCCTATCCAACCTCCCTCGATCCTGTGTTGCGCAATCCCAAGTTTACATCTTACAACACACATGACACAGGGAATAGTAGGCAGTACAGTACCTGATAGGCTCCGTTGGAAGTATGTGATCAGGAAAGTGGAAGATCTCCCAGGGTATGATACACGTCTTTGATTTCCATGTTGTGTAAGTTTCAAGCATTATTCCGGTATTTGCATGTTATGCAGGGAATTATCAGGAAACACCACTCATGCTGATGTACAGTTTCTAGAGATCATACCCGGATCTGTGCCATTGTCCTCATTCTGTGTGGTATAATGTATCCATGCTACCTGTAATGGGACCTTAATGAACTGTACATGTACAGGTACAACTTAAATGTGTGTGTATGGTTTTTACATTCACTTCAGTATAATAAGACTGCTCTTTCTCTGTGTGTTTCTCTCTAGCTCCCAAAGCATTCTTAGGGTTAAAGTGCAGTTCCAATTATTCCTTGTTTACTTGTGAAGGTAATTTTGAACATAAGTGAATACTTATGTTGTAAAGCCACAGTAGTATGATGATTAATGATTGTCCATAGTTTATGGGTTTTGATCTCTGTGCCAAAGGTAAAAGAGAAATAGCTACCTTTGTTTGTCATTGAGCAGCAAATATGAGGAAGCAACTGTATTTACCATGATTTTCATCTCCTAATACATCTGTGCTGGGGGAAACATATTTTCTTCGCTGTGGTACATGTATGTTTTTTCTGTTTGTTTGTTTGCTTCTTTTGTTGCGGTTGTTGTTGTTGTTGTTGTTGTTGTTGTTGTTGTTGTTGTTGTTGTTGCTTTTTCTTGTCAGGCCGTCATCCAGAGAAAGTGAAATACCACTGAATGTCAATGGTAGTAACTGATTTGATTGTAGGTGCATGAAAACAGTGTTTTTAGGGCTAATTTGGGAAGACAAATATTTGTTAATAGCCAGACATATAATTTTAAAGAGTTCACTTCAGTGCACACTTTAAGCTCTCTTAAGATGGTCACTACATAGTGTGTGGACTTATACTGCAGGAAGAATGAACGTATCTAATGTTGAAACTTGAATATAGACTTCAAGTGCTGTAAGAGACAGTGACTAATACGGTCATATCAAAGAGTCAACTAATGTTGTAGAGTCAACTAAAGCCCATGTACCACTGATAATCAAAATATTATGGTATTCAATGGCAAACAATCATAACACATATAGATACCGCAGTTTGTCTTTTTACTGCACCTCCTGCATTTCTTGAATAGAGAAACATTATCTGTATTATGAGTCTGTCAGTGTACAATTGTAGCTGCTGAGTAAACTTCCAACTCGTTTACGAGCTTGGAAAGAAAAGAGCTGCTATCATACAAGAATAACCTGTACCTGGTCTTCATTTCAATATGAGCTTGTTCAGGCTAATGCTCAAACATGAAGCACATGGATAAGAATCTGTACGGAGAGAACATCCGATTGAGAGAAAGCATATTGAAGTTTAGGGAAATCACCTGTTGGTGTAGCTGCTATAATATGCTGTAGACAGGGATGCCATTCACTTCTTGAGCATTTCAGAATAAACCATTTCGTAAGGATGTATTAAAATAGCATCGGTGTTCTGCCAAGATAAAGGCATTAAACCACACAAGCACCAGTACTTAATTATGAACTCTCCTTTTTTATATGGATATGTTTTATTGACTGAAAGCAAAATTCTAAAAGAAGAAAATATCAATTTCTAGTCCCATATGTACGTATCTATGTTGGTAAGTTAATGTATTTCTAATTGTGTATTTTGTACAGGAGGATTGCTTACTTATGATAAATGTGTAGCCCTAATTCTTAATGATCCATGTGGACCAAATGAGATTTGTGTTTAGGCCATTTGGAATACCCTGCAGGTCTGTGGTGAAAAAAACTAACTCCGTACCTCAGTCATGCTGCTGCTGCCTTCATGTGGCAGTCAGGAAACTGAACACATGGGGAGTCATTATACTTTAATAGCACACGTGAAATAGTCATGACATGGTTTGCAAGGCGTCTATGCATCAGTGTGCATTGCTTGTGTTGTCATTTATGGCATGCTGGCATTCTAATCAAAACTAAGAGGAAGTTTATGCCTGCATTATTTCTTAAACACCGTATTGTGTACCATGGTCTGTTGATATCTTATCTGTAATTCCTGCTGTGTACAATGGCAAGTGGTGGAATAGTTCTCATGGAACAGATTGGAAAATATACAAATGTGCAGTCAGGGCAAATAGAAGCAACTCCAAAGCTAAAATAAAAAGCAGAAGAAGAAGGGGAAAAAAGAACAGTGATCTCTATCTAACAATGCAGAAAGAAAGAAAAAGATATGGTGGTTTGAAATTTGAGGCTGGTTATTAGGAATATTAGGCATGGTAAAAAGGGGACTGGGACAATAGTATTAGTAGTAAACTAGGGAGATAAATGCAGCCAGGACATTACAAATTTGTAGCTCCCTGCTTGTAAAAACACAGCTTAGTTTATAAACAGGAGGTGATGGCATGATCTTCTATAAAATAAGGAAGCCATCTTTTTTCTTTTTTCTTTTTTTTTTGGGGGGGGGGTGGAAGGTTAAGTAAAAAGGGAGAAGATAAGTACATAGAATAATATCACTGACCGAGCTGTTTCTGTGTTACAGGCACAACTCGTTATTTTCTATTTTTAAATGTAATGCTGCTTTCTGCTTCAAGAATGATCTACAGTGTATCCAGGGAAAGTCCTTGGTGTCAGCCTAATGATGATGTTATCATTGAAACTCTTTGGTATTATCACCATAAAGTAGGGTTTTAAACTGGATTTCTTCTTCTTTTTTTTGTACAGGACAACAAGCCAATTCTTACACTGTATCAAAAGACATACTGGCATTAAAAATAAAATGAGATGGGGCTTCAGGTTTCCAAAAATTTTTCTTCTGTTTTGTTTTTATTTTCGTTTTGTTTGTTTTTTATGACGATTTCTTGAAATAATGAAAAACCTGTTAGGAAAAATGAAAGAGCAAAACAATTCCAAGAGGAATTCAAGGTTTATTATGATGAAAATTGGTTTTGAAATTCCTGAGATATCCAATACAAAGCCATCCTAATAAAAGCTAGTGGGACCCACCTTTTGATATCTCAGCCATTTCAAATCTGATTTTCGTCACATAAAGTTTGAATTCCTCTTAAAATCGTATGCTCTTTAACATTTCATTGAGTACAGTACTGTCTTTATCTTGCAAAAAGTTAAAAGGTGAATCTTCATCTCAACCAACACTATACGATCCCGTTCAAAGCTTGATGCAAAACTTTTCCTAAGCATGTTTTCCACTGTCAGATTTTAGGAAGAAGTGGGGAGGGTGTGAGAAGCAGGATAAGGGGCCAAAAGAGAAATTTACCCTCCACTTTTATTCAAAAGGTTGCTGCATTCCTGAAAACTATTTTGAGAGTAGATTAGCAGGCAAATACCTGAAAATCTCAATTCAATGGAACTCTGTGCTTGGTAAGTCAACTGTTGCAGTCTGACTTCCACCAATGGATGAAAAAAAAAGGTGTTTGCTTCCTTTCTGAGGTTTGAAATACCGTTTGATGAGCACATAAAACCAAGGACAGTCTATGCTTGCCCACTCAAAATGCCGCCAACTTTTATTGACAAATTTACTTCACAGTAAGTAGTAGAGTTGATATCCCTCCTGATTGAAAGAGAGAAATATGAATATATATACTTCATTCCCTTCTTTGACTTTTGTGTAGGATGTAGCCAACTCTTAAGATGGCACACAAGTGCAATAACTATTTACAGTATCACAAAGCAATGCCTCAGATGAAGAGAGAACAGAGAAATAGGGAGATTAAGAGAGAAGACATCTGAGAGAAATAAAGCAAATACATTTGGCTACAGCTATGTTGTCTAGATCCCTATCGCTATGTACACATTATGTGTATAAAAGTGTGCAGGATGTTGAGTTGCTACCATGGCAACATGCTCCAATTAGTAGAATTTGACAATAGATCTTTAAAAGACTTTGTGCCTTCTAGCATTGGGCAGATTCCTTGACCTATCAGCACCCAGTTGGTAAAGTGATATTATGCAAAGAGTCCGGAGTGGACTTTGTGCAGGTACCTATTGACCATTCACAGTCGATGGACCGTGATGAATTACAGGTACCAACATCAAAGCACAAACAAACAACTTGATCGTCTTACGCAGCCGAAAACTCTCAATAATTATTAAATTCCCCTTTAATACAAAGTCCACTCTGTTCATGGACTGAAGAAGAAGAAGAAGAAGAAGAAAAAAATCATGGTCAATGACTAAATTCAATGTAGTTCCAGGACGATGCCCAGGAAAGGCATTCATACAGCCATCAGTTCCAGCATTTTGGACCAGTTGTAAATGTCAGGGGATAAAAAGTACATCTTGGGAGTGGGGTGAGGGGTTGAATAAAAGAAAAAACTAATTCAAATGGTTCATAGCAGCTTCAAAAATTTCCCTCCCTATTCCAGGACTCCATTTTAATAGCATTCAAAGTGACCTGTTTCCAACAATATTGGTTCCACTTCTATCCCATTTCTCACAAGATAGGGCATACCATGAATTATTGTAGTGGATAATGATAGAATTGCCTCATCTCAACACCTATCAGTTAACCATGGATAGATCAAGGAATTCTGTAAAGGGAGGCGCATTTGCAAAATTAAAGGGGGCACTCGCATCCCCATTTTTTTCTTCTTATTGTTTTTTTCTTAAGCAAAGAATAAAGAGGGGGCGCATGCCTGCCCCCCTTTGAGGAAACCAATTAACCTGACCCAGCAAACCACCAAACTTGAATGGATGTGATATTAGATCTCTCTAAATTTGGAGAAGGAAGAAGACAGGCTGTCACAATATTGCCTTCAGGCCTACATGTATGTTATGCAAATACATCGGCATATGGAAAGTCAAGTTTTATGACACCTTGACTGAACATCTACTCATCTTCTGTCAAACATTTCTATTTTCTTCTTGCTTATTACTATGTAATAAACAACATACCAATTACCTATTTACCATGAAATACATATCTGTCTAATAATAATAATTGATAATGATGATGAGGATAAAAACAATAATAATCATCATCACCATCATCATCATCATCATCATCATCGTCATCGTCATTGTCATCATCATAATCATCATAACCATAATAGAAATAGTAACAATGATAAATAATGATAATATATATAATTCATAGCTCCATTTCATACTGTTACAGCATCAATGATGTATTCCAAATACAGTGATTAATATTTCTAGGGAGAAAAATAGCGCCTTGCTCTGCATGCAAAAATGTCTGATGTATACCAGAGGATAAACTTGGGGAAAAGTTGTGGAAACAAGTTGATCTCCATTTGAAGCCCTTTGTAATGGTTCTGGTAAGCTAACAGTAAGTGGGAGAACAAGTAGAGAACACTTGATGCGAGCTACACTATATTCTCTGGTATCTTGGTAGATTACAGACTGTAGATGCAAAGTTGATTTTTAAAAGTTATTTTAACCAGTATTAGTGATAACTAGTGTTCAGCATCATGGGGGAGGGAGAATAGAGCACCTGTATTTTGAGGGAAAGACAAGATTGTCACCTTTAGTCTTCAGCTCAGTGTTTGATGGCTAATATCTCAAGATTGGCAAACTGTGGTATACTAATGAGTATGATCACTTCTGCATGATGAATTGAGATAAAATGCTCGTGACCTCTGCCAATCCAATCCTTGATTTCCTGGAACCTCTCTTGATCTGTGAGTGTTGCCTTACACGTGCCAAGGAAAACATTCACATGCACATGCATGCCTTTCATAGGCTACCTATATTTTGTTGTATTACTAGGAAATGAAACTGATCCGTTGCAGTATGTTGGTGATGACTGGTGAGACAGCTACTGCAATGAAAAGACTTGGGTATTCAATTATCCATTAAAATGTACATTCTCATTGGTGTTCACAGACATTGATTATGGATGAGTCTTTTGTATTGGTCACTATGATTGCTGTCTTCTTCAGTTATGAGTAGCAGAGAGTTGCAGTTTTTGGTCAGTCTTTCTCATATGCAGGGATGGACTTTATACAGGATTGTTGTAAGATCCATTGGTGTTTCCCTGGATTAATGTGCTTAGAAACATCAGTATTTAGCGATATATAAGTGTTATTCATTATCGTTATCATTATCACACCAAACAGTGTGCTCTGAATACTGTAATGCTAATAATTTGCAATTAGAAACTCTTGATATCTACCCTTCCCTTGAAATAAGCAAGAAAAAGGGAATGTGAAGCAATATCTCACAACTTTGATGAGACCAAAACCCAGATGTCAATGGCCAGAAATACCAAGAAGGAATGAACTTTGTACAGGATTGTAACCATCTTTTGGTGTTTCCTTGTCTCAGTTCATTTCTTTTGCAATTGAGTTATGAATGTATTCAGATAGTGTTTATGTAATGCTTTACAAGTAAATACTTTGTTTGTTTGGTTGGTTTTATTTTTTGAGGGGGACTTTTTTCTGAGGATACTTAATTTACAGGGGCGGATCCAGGAATTCTGTAAAGGGGGGGGGGCGCAAACAATATTTCTGGTGCTACTTCAGAGTTCATTTCATGTTTTTTCTTTTGTTTTAACAACAAATAAAGAGGGGGCGTGCACCCGGTGCGCCCCCCTCTGTATTCGCCGCTGCTTTATACTGCCAGCATATCACTTAAGTGTCATGGTTGTTCCATGTAGCAAAGAGAATATCTGTTACAAAAATTTACAATTAGTAGTTAAAATCAAACAGCACTCAAGTAAGGTCTGTCTTAAAAAGTTATTTTCATCATGTGCACGTAATGACATGTGGTTTTTTTTCCAATCTATTCCAAAATAATGACTCATTCCGTGAGATGATTTGCAATTTTTTTATAATTCTTAAAAACCCCAAAGAGATTAATATGATATCATCTGTGCAAGAAACTATCAGAATGCAGTCAGCCTGTGAAGGGAAGCAATTGGCCACAGTGTCAAAGCCCTTTCTTATGGATTGGATAAAACACTGATTAAATTATCGTCCGGGAAGTTACATATATCCTTCCGTAGATTGGAAGCTACAGTTGGCATTGCATAGATCAAGGAGAAATCTTGTATGAGTGAGAGCTCAGACCTGATTAGAGATACCAGACATGTACTGTGTTGTTATCTTTAACCCTCAGATTCCCCAACCACTGTACAGGAGGATGCCCTCCTAACAATTTTAAATCACTGTGAACACATTGGCCTTACAAAAATGTTCTTACATTTTCATGACCAGACTTTTATTTGTAAGAGATGCAAAGCATTTTAACAAGCAATTATATCATAGTGATCAATGAAGAAATAAAGATATAAAGTTAACCAGATTGACAACTGTATTTCTGCAAATAAGATTGCCAATTAATTTTTAAAAAAGTGTTGTTAAAGTTTATGTCCAAAGCAAGTAAAGTATGTTTGCATAAATAACTTGCATGTATGGAAGTCATCTTGCATTGCATAATGCTTAAAGAACCTTAGAGTAGCTGCTTTTTGTAATATGAACATGAAACTGCATGCAATTTCTGTGGAGTATCATTCTGGAGAGTCATACAAATGATATCCTGAGAAAATCTGTATCAAGACCACAGAGAAAATGTGATTATTCCAGTTTGTGCACCCACTATGTGATTAGTACTGAAAATAAAGTGGGGATTGGGATATATTTTTTATTTTTTCCTTCTGATCCACCACTTGAATTTCCTCTGAAAAATTACTCCTTGAAAGATTACTACCTGAAATTCAAAGTGGAAAGTCATATAGTATCATGTGCTTGATTATAATGTTCAAAATGCCATCGATGTTTTACCTTGGTTGCAATGATGTTATCGTAACATAATAGTTCAATGTTGCTTTGAAATGTTTCACCATCCCGTTGCCATGGGTAGCTCACTAACCCAGATACTGATAATCCTGACTTCGTGCAGGTTCAAGGGCAAGGGGTAAAGAGAACTGGTTCAGGGGCCTTTGGAGGTCAAGTGTGTCTTCTGTGACTGTTTTCATTTACCCCTTAAACTATTGGGGGTGAATAATCGACTGGTATCAATTGTCTTAGATCGACAGTCAATTAGTCTGCATTCTAGACCAATTATTTCTCTTGTCAGAAGTTAGTTTCTCAATGTTTAATTGGAATCTTTTCATTAATTGGCACAAAAAGAGATGTTCTGGTAATTATCAGATGAATCAAGACTCAAAAGCATTGTATCTGTTATGAAGCTGCTTCATCTTGTTTCAGAAGAATTCAACACATTGTGGATTTTTTTTTTCAATTGATAACAATAATGATAATGATTAGTATTATTAATTGAACACTTGTTTACACAAACCTGTCAGAAATATGAACATCTCTTTCAGAGTAGGGAGGATATGTTGCTTTTAGAGTTTTGTCTTGTTTCTCTTTCAGTTATGTGGCTTGGTGACAGAGAAACATCGATTTGAATTGCCTTTGATATTTCTTCTGGCATGTGACTACATATATTTAGGCCTTAATGATCTGAAAAGGATCTCAAGCACAAGAAAGGTTAAATATTTTGGTAGATATCTCACAATCTGGGGAAGTAGCTGAGGCTACCTGTTGCACATCCAAGGTCATTCTATTTGCCCAATATGACCTTGTATGTGTATTTTTCTTTTCCTCACAAACTTCCCAAAGATTGATAAGCAAATTATGTGTTTATCTTGTGTTCCAGGATATTTTTCTTGTCATAGACTAGCAAAACACTCTGTAGTCCTAATGAGTTTGCGTTCATTCAGCCTGTCTAGTTGAATGTTTACACATCATTGTTGTCTGCCAGCATGAAAATGATTGGAGAAAAATCCTTTTTGTACTCCATGAGTCCATGTGCAAATGAATGTAGCTCCGGGTGCATTTGAGTCTCTTCATATAAGTTTTTGTCATAGAGTTTTAAAGTATGACCTTTGTGTGAACTTTGAGAAATCCTGTTTTATTTATGAGTAAAGAGTTGACATCATTTCCTAATAGTAATGAGATAAAGCTATGTAACAATGAATACAGGGATGCACAAACAATCTGTGTCTTTTTTTTTTTCTGGGTAAGTTAGTTACTGTTTTATTTTCTGTTTTCTATACTTCCGCTCATGTTAGCTGAACCAAAGATTTGGCACATTAATCAGACGCAGTGAAATGGTTACAGGTGTGGCCAGTTGATAACCTTGCCTTTTGTAATGCCCGCCTCCTTTTTCCATGGCAGAATGGTTCCAAAAAGAGAACCAGAGGAACACATCGACCTCAGGATGTGACTAATCATTTGTTTTCATTTCAGTTTCAATACATGCATGGGACTGTGAATGGAGCATTTTGTCTTACTATGCCCTGTGGATGTGAAGACATGTTTATTGTGTGCCAGTAGTGGTGACAAAATAATTTGAGAGATTGTGACTGCTGATAAATTAGTGATAAAAAAAGATGTAGAACCTGGGCCTGAATGTTATGGAATGTACTTGTAGATTTGGATGATAGTGCAGTGATAAACACCGCTTTCATAACACATCTCATGCTTCTTGTTTTAGAAGCTCTATAATAATAGAAGACAATACTTTGCATGGGTGCACAGTATTCCATCTATAGGCCAATATGTTTGACACCAGGAGAAACAAATGAAACAAAATTAAACTGAAACTAATTGTAAAGTTAACATCAGATTATTTAATGATTATACCTGTGATGAAATTGATGACAAAAAAAGAAATGACGATGTTGAGTGTTGCCTAGTGTCCTTAAGTAGTGAAGATTGGTATAGGGTCCTACAGCATATGCTACGTATTCAAATTTAGATAGGTTTTCTTGTTACCCTGCAAGGTCGTTGTATAGCAAAAACATGGCATTAAAATCTCTGGGAAACGTAGTTCTGGAGATTATGACTGCTGTAGACAATAGACTGGATAGACGCAATTGTTTGGGAGGGCAGACCATTTTGCCGTGTTTGTGCAAATAGGGGTAGAATGTTATCGGAGAGCAAATATTAGCTAAGGATCATTGTCTGCAAATAGGCTAGCTGTTGTTGGACTGTTTTATGATATTGGATAGTGGTTGGCAGATTGAAAACATCAAGATATGAATGTTTAATTATATCTGTTACCAGCAACAACAAATAGCTGCTTTAAAAAAAGGAGGAACTTGACGATTTCTGTTCATAATGTAACACACTTCAGTGTTTTTATAGTGGGTTCTATACACTGTATGTCTTCAATGAGTTTGTTGTCCAGTTTCTTCATAAAGTCAACAGATCCAAGCAAAGATTTGAAATTTTCAGAGAGGGGAAAAAAAAGATGTATAGACCTGTATAGGCATATGACTTCAAATGCCAATCAACAGTTGGCTAAACATTTTGGTAATATGATTTTTGGAGGCAAGATAAATATGTTTGTATATGTTATGTGCAATGTGAATGAGGCACAAAAGCTGCTCTGTGCAAGTTGTACCAGTGTACCTGATGGTGATGCTGCAGACAAAAAGGCTGTTGCATAAAATCCACCATGGAAATATTCAGGCTAAGTGCACCTATGAAAAGTACAGGTGTTAGAATGCTTTTTATCATCAGTAGTGGACAGAATGTTACTACCTCAGGTTTAGAAATGAGACCCTGTTTTATCTTTGCATTAGGAATTATTATCTTCCTCTATGGGGAGTCAAACTCTCCAGGTGGAAGTTCTGGAACCTACTCGTGCAGTATATTCTATCCTTCTCGACAACCATGGTCTGTCTTTGTGTTTACTCCTATGAGGGATGTGCATTTGGTGCATTGAGTGGAAGGTTGATTCATTTGAAAGAAGCTGAATAAATATGATGCGGAATTAGATCCAGTAAGTTCAGTCTGATTTATGGAAGGTCATACATCATTCACTTGTACTACAGTGGACAAGGCACAGTATACACAAACTTTTTCCCCGGATATCAAGTCTTTCCTATGTACAGTCACTTATTGTAGGGTACCCCTGAATGCATGACACGTGCAAGCACAATCTGCAAACTGTGATAGAAAAAAAACACAAAAAACCCCCAAACAAAACAAAACAAAACAACGAAACAAACAAACAAATGAAAAACTTTTATAGGCCACTTACTTTAAAGTTTTAAACCACTGAGGATGGACTGATTTTGCTATAACATGCAATTCCCATATACACCTGCCCGAATATGGTATACTCGGGACTCGTCCTCAGCGGATTAAGCATTCAAGATTTGTTTTTGTGTAATTTTGTCTGGATGTATGTTTGTTGTTTTGAAAGGGGTTGTGTTTCTCCATCCCCACAATGTCCTCACAGCTTTTAATTAAAGATTGGCAGTTACCTTTGCTATGACAAGTATTAAAAGGATTTTTTTGAAAGACAAGGTTGACCATGTCTTGATGCATCATCAATGCAGTTTCTCATTCTGCTAAAGGACTCATATTAAACTTCAACTTGTCTCTCATCAGAGCTGTTATACCATTATTATATCAATCTGTGTATGTATCAAGTGTGAACAGTTGGTTTCACACCAAAGGAAGATAAGGTTGACCATGTCTTGATGCATATGCAGTTTATCATTCTGCTAAAGGATTCCTATTAAACTTCAACTTGTCTCTCATCAGAGCTGCTATACCATTGTTATATCAATCTGTGTATGTATCAAGTGTGAACAGTTGGTTTCACACCAAACCCCGAGCACTTTTCAAACCTGTGAATCACAGAGTTTGACACTTCACAAGGTTTTCTGGCAACATATGTTTATACCTGTCAGTGAAACTGCAATAAACATTGGAACTTGTCATCACAAAATCAACCAATAGTGTTGGCAAATTCTAACTACTTTGTATGCTTCTCCATGTTTTGTATAAACCAAGGTAGTGCATCCCACATCATTTCTAAATCCTCCAAAAGAAGGTCATAGGAATTATGTACATGTAGGTGACATTGTACCAGGTTGATAGATATTGCCTTGGGTAGAAACTCTGTTTATTTGAAGGCCTTGTTCTATTAAAGAGGCATTGAATGCCATAATTATTGTAGTTCACCGTAGTTTACCGTTGTCTCTAATTCACAGTGAACATGTAGTTCACCATTGCATCTAATCTAAGGTTGACTAGATAACATTTAGAGATGGGACATTCAAATGCACAGTGCCCAAAATACTTCGTAAATGACTTTTTTCAAATTGGACACTCAACATCATCACTGAATACTTTCAAGTCAAAGTTGAAAGCTCATCTGTTTGATTAAACACTAGTGGTCAGGATATGAAGTACACATTGGGAGTTCCTATTCAATATATATTTTTGTTTTGTTTTCATTTTCATTTTAAAAATGTTGCTTTTGTATTTTTATAGTTTCCTGTGGATAACATCAGAATTTATGGATTTATATGTCAATATCATGCCTTTCATTGACATTTCTCTTTGCAGCAACTGTCCACTCATATCCATCACTCTAGACCCAGTGAGAGTATAAACATTTTCCCTCTTATTAAAATAAGTGGAGCAATGTACTTTTCCAGAGTGAAACTCTTTTTTTATTTTCAAAGTGATTGCAGTTTAGAGAGCAGAGTTAATTAACTTAAAGGTGGAAATTGCATTGAAAGTGGACGTGGGGTAGGACAGTTAGTATGTTTTAACCCGTCAATAGGATCAGCTGATTTTGCTTATATGTGGGACTAGTCTTCAATGGGTAAACGTATCACATGTTCTCATGCACTGTGACATCGCTTGCAGCCTCATGTGAAAATGGAATGAGGCAGTGATAAAGTGAGACAGAGATTAAAAAATGAATAAATTACTCTCTAAAAAAAAATTGAATGAAAATATTCACTCTTGAAGGAGTGAATACAAAAAAGAGTGAATTTAGAGTGAAATTGGAGTGAATTTCGAGTGAAAATGTTCATTTTCACTCATTTTGGAGTGACGTCAGGGATCACTCGAAGATTTTGGAGTGATCCCTGACGTCACTCTAAAACGAATGAAAATGAACATTTTCACTCAAAATTCACTCCAATTTCACTCTAAATTCACTCTTTTTTGTATTCACTCCTCCAAGAGTGAAAATTTTCACTCGATTTTTTTTTAGAGAGTATGATAAAGATGATGATGAGCAACATCTGTATATCGCCATCGATCTGTAGAAACGTTCAATGGTGCCCACCTCCCACAATGTGTAACACATCCTTCACGAAATTGTTTGAAAAAAAAATAGGTCTTCAGTTCAGATTTGAAAATACATTTAACAAGATATCATCTTCTGTGAATTGAAAGTTTTCAATCTGTCACTGCATTTCTTTTTTTTTTTTCTTTAATTGGTTCACTTAGAATTATAAAGAGTAACCTTAAGCAAAGAATAAGTAAGAGGCTAGATCACATGCACTCATGATGGATGTTTAGTGATGCTGACACACTTCATACACACACTCCCACTGCTCCTGGGGTGCTGCTATCATGACCAAGTTCAGGAAAGTTTTGGGCTGGTCATTCCAGCAACTGTTGACTCAGCAAATAGTATAAATCTTTTCTGTCAATACCTCGACCAGTCAACTGCAAATTATCATTCCACTTTTTTTTTTTTTTTTTTTTTTTTGGGGGGGGGGGGCAGAGATCTGCTAGCAAGTGGTCCCAAATCACCTAAAAGATGGATAGTAAACAGAGAAACAAAGATGGGAGAATTTCAATCTTCTTGACATTACCCTGTGCACTACCACATGTGAGATTTTTCAAGGAAGACTTTTTTTTTCATCATGTTTACCTGGCTGCTTCTGTGTGCTAAGCAATTGACACTGAATGAGAATTTGAGAGCGATGGGGAACGATGTCCTCAGCGATAGTTTGTATATATGGGAAGGTATACATCTGTGTTTACCTTAGCGGCAACTTTCTATGATGCTAATGAAGTGGTGGTTGGCCTGGAAGCAGAGATGTCAATAGGATTATTTTGCATTTCTTCTCTACTCCTTGCGAACTCCAGAAAATTGGGTTTTATCCGAGCCCCCTGGCACCAAATCGAGCAGCTTAGGGCGATATTTGGACCAGAAATGATTGATGTTAATCAATAACAAGATTTCTTAGCTCTTCTGTGGATGAAGGCTCCATTCCCTTAACCTGATCTCTCTTTCTATCTCTCTCCTTCTCTTTCTCTTTCTCTCTCTTTCTATTCCCATGTCTTTTTTTTTTTTACTCTTGGGCTTCAGCATTTTGTGAAATAATGCCCTTCCCTCGTAGGGCCTACCCAGAGAATGGAATCATATCATCGAGAAACATATAACATGAGTTATTGATGGATTAACAGCTTTTTTATTTGAATCATCCCTGTATCTATCTATAGATCTATCTATTTATCTTTCCATCTGTCTATCTATCTATCTTTCTATCTATCTATCTATCTATCTATCTATCTATCTATCTGTCTTTTCTCCATCCATCTATATGTCTGTTTCTCTGTCTGTTTACGTATCTTTCTTTATTCATCTCTACATGTATCTGTCTCTATATCTCACAATATCTCTCTTTTATCTCTCTATTCATCTATCTGTCTGTGTCCTTGTGTATGTATCTGTCTATCAATGTAGGCCTAATTTATGCATGATGTGACAAGACTGTTGCTAAGGCTTTAAAACAGAAGATTTTCTGTATATATGACAACACAAGAATCAACCATAATGAAGTATGTTGTTGTTGTAGTGAATCACGGGGAGCATCAGACATTTATTTGCTAGGGGTGGGCATTCATCGGGTGGATCAGTTTTGGACTCGCTCCCTGGGCTTGGTCTCCATACCTGAGTCCAGGACCCTGCTGGGATCGTGCTGGGCAGCTTCTCATAAGTCGTGCCAGGTCCCCCCACTGTGACCAAGGTGAAGGTCACATGACGAACACTCCTTATATTTGGCAAAAACAAGTTGTTTTCTTGCACACCACTTCTCATTCTGTATATGAAGGTAAAAGTCTCTCTGTAACAGGGCCCCTAAAGTAGTGCAAAATGTGAGTAGTTTATAGAATGAATTGATTAGGATTGATATTGAGTGAAAGTGAATGCTTTGTAGGCACCTGGCTGTCCAGCAACAGCTGTAGCTGACACTGACCTGAATTATCATTCTCATGCAGCCCTCCTTTTGGAGTTATCCCACGTTCTGTCAGAGTTCATTTCAAGAGAACACTAACTGGTCATCATAGGCATCCTACAAGTGCATTAATCTTTTTTGTTTGTTTGTTTACTGTTCACTTAATACTTAACCTGTTGAGGACAAGTTCCTGAGTATACTCTGGCAGATGTTTATGGGAAATACGTGTTGTAGAAAAATCAATCTGTCCTGAATGTTTTAAATCATATATCTTTTTTTTTATATCAAAATATTTTCCTATCTGTCTTAATTTTTGTTCATAATGCATACATACACAAAAAGAGATAAGCTAGTCAATTCTTTGTGATTCCATTTTCATATCTTATGGTATCATCAAGTTGTCAGAATGGTAACTGCATTCTGAAATGTGTTGCATATAACCAAGGAGATACTTCCTTGATGTAAGTGAATGACATTAAGTGACTTTATGCCCTACGGTGTCTGCTAAAGAGCTTTAGCCTAGAGGACTTGTCATTCATAGATGCAAAGAGTAATTTAGAAGTGATAGTCATAATAATGATTTATTAGATGTGAATATATAGCCTAGAAAGAGGGTTGAAAGGGTATCAATGATTTATTTAAGAAAGTTTACATGTAGGGCCTACATTTTCCACAATGAATTTGTAATTAAAAAAGAGACTTTTCACTGAATCATCAGATCCTGAAAGCCTGAGTATTTTTATTGTGATGATGAACCCATTGAGGATGGTCTGATTTTGCTACAACACGCATTTCCCATAGACACTTGCCCGAGTATACTAGGAGCTTGTCCTCAATGGGTTTCAAGTCAAGAACAGTGAGTGAGAGTTATGAGCTTTATGCACAATGCAAAAAAATTCACATAGATTTAGAGTTTGAAGGATTATGACTTAAAGTTGCACCGAATTGTCTGTCCCATTTGTCATTTCTTTTAATGGCGTGACGAGCTGACAGTCTTAGGGGATATCATCCTGTCATGTGAACTCCAATCTTTATATATCAATAGAATTTGTTGAATCATGTTATGATTACTCAATTTACAGTGCAATCCTTACATCGCAAATCTGTGACATATCACTAAAGGGCATGTGACATAAATTAATGATGTCATCTCTTCGCTTGGTGATGTCATCAAAAGTGCATTGACTCAAGCAACATGCTGGTATTTGTGTGAATGGAGAGGAGCATTCCAGATTGATGACTGCATTTAGCCAATCCTGTCCTGAGTTTGAACCCAGCTCTCAGGTATGACAAGATTTATGGCTACAAATATCCATACCAAGTGGATGACTACCTATTAGATTGTAGAGATCAGAGTATTGTATTGGGAAGACTACTTCACAGAGCTCCTGGTGACCCATATGCCATTAATCAAGTATCTAGGTTATCAAGCAATAGATACATTGTTGGAAACAATTGCTTCAATATGCAGCTGGAATTATCATGATGTACCCTCACAACTTTTAATAGTAACCGAAGGGAAAAATATTACAAATGTAAAGGACATACATATAAATGCATGATATAGAAATACACGTGTACGTACATGAGATTCCGAATGTCTCTACTGTGATACAAAATTTCTGGGCCTCACATTTCAATGCAGTGTGACTCATTTAAAGGGATCGTACAGTTTTGGTTGAGACCTAATTTCAGGTTTCTAACATTTTTCGGTGAGATAATGAGAAAGCTCTTATGAAATATGAAAGAGCATGTAATTCTATGAGGAATTCAACGTTTATTTGATGAAAATTGGTTTTGAAATGGCTGAGATATCCAAAACAGAGCAATTCTACTAAAGTGTGGGACCCACACTTTATTGCGATCGCTTTAATTTACTTTGCTTTTGGATATTTCAGTCATTCCAAGCCCGATTTTCATCAAATAGACTTTGAATTCCTCTTAAAATGGTATGCTCTGTACTATATCATAAGTGTTTTCTTCGTATCTCGCAAAAAGTTAAAAGCCCAATTCTCATCTCCACCAATACTGTACCATCCCTTTAAAGTTTGTTCAATATACTTTGCTCACAGAGATTGGAATATCATCTACTGGCACTCAATTGTAGGTTCTGAAAAAAAAAGTGTATAAAACTGCAAGGTCTTAAACATCAGAATATTTATATCATCTTGTTACATAGTAGTATCGATTGTAGAGAGATAGAGTTCCAAAAATATTTCAGCTTTTTTTATGATGAGAATCATCAATAGTTGAAGACAGCAGCTTCTATGAGAAAGCAGGATTTTGACATTATTAAACATATTTCTCTAGCATCTACACACATTGTAGCCTTCTGTCTTGCTGTGATTTGTTTTGTTTTATTCAGAAATGAAGGATCTTCTTTCTTTTATTTCAGGGATTATTGCCATTTTGACCTCTTCTTCTAACCTTTAGCCAACAGATAAAAACGTAAATCAAGATCAACCACCCAGAGGGGTGAGGGATGCAGTATCATCAGACCATGGAAAATATCATGGAAAAAGTTGGTGGGAATGTTTACACTGGGCAGATGCTGTCCGCGGGCGATCAGAGTTTTATGGGCTGATGTGGCTGTGATCCTGCATTCAGTGATTCAAAGGCATGACTTCTGTGAGAAAACTTTCAAACTTCTAAATCGGGACACAAAGCGTCAGAGGAACATGTGACATTTTCCTCTGTCTTTGCTTTTATTTCTCCATCTTCTCTTTCTGAAGGGGAGGTTGTCAATGTGACATGCAGAACACTGAAATTCATCCGTGTCTAGATGGCCACATTTTTGTCTTTTATTTTGCAAAAGGAGACAGTTAGTCCCAAGCCTGGCTGTTAACTACCCCGGTAATTGTCCAAGAACAAATGTAAGAAAATCAGTACTGTCACTGACTCTGTGAAGACTTACTAATTCTTTGAGATGACCGGTTAGAAAAAGGAATTCTGTTGTTATTTGAATCCATTTCATGAGTCAAAGAGTCAAATCAAGTAAAATGTGGTGCATAATTCCATTCATCATTCCACTCATGTGATTGCACAAGCATTTTGTTTTTATTTTTGATTTAAAAAAATGTTTGTTTTTTTTTTCATATGAAGTTCAAAGGATTTCTCTTATTAGGAGAATATATAAAAGCATGACAACATAAGCTGCAACCCCCCTTCATTGATTCTATGATGTTTGAGTTCTGTGATGATGATAGCTGTTAGTTTGTGCTTTCTAAGAAAACTTGATATCATCATTAGTGTAAAATGATTTTTTTTTCCCCAAAGACTGGAATTGGAGTTTTATTGAGAGAGTTCCTCAACCTTTTTTTGTCCTTTAATTATAAAAGAGGAAAGAATCATACAATTGTCACAAAGGTAAAAATGATGTTGCAAATATTGCTTGATCATTTTTATGTTTCAATTGTGCTTGTTGTTTCTATTCACTAATTTAATAACCATGAGCTTCTAAGAGTTACATGGTTGAGAGACCAAGCTTAAAGAGCTCCCACAACTGTAGTGGGAGGAAGTATGAATTGTTGATTAACAAATGAGTACAAACTTTTCAAAAAGAAAGAAAGAAAGAAAAACCTTTTGAATAAAACTGCTCATTTAGACATGTTTACATCCAAAGTATAAACTGTAGTCAAGAGCATCCAGCGTGAATTTAATTAGCAGGAAGGCATGTAGAAACTTAAAGCATTTCCTAAACAGTTAGACATGTAGGTTTGATCTATTCCAGCTAGATTCAGCATTGTGCACGACAGTGAATAAGAAATGTGGAAATACCAACTCAGCTGTATTTGATCTTTTCTATTGTCAGCCTTGTCAGTCAACAAGCTCATTTAATTATTTTGCAGAAGTTTTCTGTCTTATAGCAGAACACATGCTTGGTGATGAGGCCACTCTTGAACTTAAATCTTGAGTATACATGTACATTGTAACTGCACTTCCTGGAACTTTTAGGCATGACTCAGTATATATGATGATTGATACATTGTAGGCCTATATGTATTTCAACAGATTTCCTCAGTAATACAATCACAGCTCACCACATATCATGCTTTAACTCCTAGAGTCCCTTTATTCATTCATCCTATATATGTGGAGGTAGTTTGAATTACAGTCTTTCATATATAATACAGTCTTTTTTTATTCAAACATCTGAAAACATGACTACAACACTAAACACCTCTATTGGAGCCATGCTTAGACAAGATTTATAGTACCAGCAACCAGGCTGTCTATACGTTTTCTATATTTCTGATATAGTGACTGAGTGGTTCATATTGCAAATTCATATATCACTGGCCTAGAGTTATGAACTAAACCTGGTTTAAACCATGACAGTTTGAAAAGGCATTGTATAGTAATCAGAAAAGAAATGTGATGCACCCAATAGGTGTGGCATGATGAAAGAATTATGGTCATTTATCTAATCACGTTTAATCTAATTTTGACTCTTCTTTTCGTACGACAGGATGATGTTTTCATGTGTGTATCTCTGTTGTGTTATAGGCCTTATGCAGTATATGTGTTATGTGTGCATTTCTCTTTCAGGTAGAAGTGTGAAGTGAATGAACATCATGGAAGGGAATGTTCTTTCACAACGGATAGGGAAAAAAATGTTGCAATTGAAAATGGATAAAATCATACAGCTCTTTTTAACCTTGCTCTCTTTTACTTTTGGACTGTTTTGTGTTTGTTTATCTGTTTGTTTGTGCTTACTTCCTTGTCCTACCAGCTGTTTTGTAGCAGTGCGAGGGTAAGGTGATCATCTACAAAGGGCTCAGTCTGTGTCATGTTTATAAACATGTGCTGGTACCAGGGATGCAGTTTAGTGTAACAGCACCCCTGGACCTATGTCTCTTCCCAGATCACTTGGTGTCGATCATCTTGTCAACATCATGTCAACAAATACCTCTGTCTTTTTTGAAACAGTATCAGATTTTCTTGTCATTGTATAATTTTATATACAGGCTTATGTCTGTGTGTGTGAAAAGTAATATGCAAAGCTCATAAATAAGCGCTAAAAGTTTTTACTTTTTTTTTTCAAGTGGGACCCTGAGGAAGGATGGTTTTGGTGTCAGGAGAAAATGTTAGACTATTATGCTCAGCCCTGTCATTTGACCTATCATGGGGAATACATGAGAAGTAATGATGATTATGATGATTATGGCAATGCTGATGATTATAATACTAGTAATGGTAATGATGATAATTATGATATTGATACTAATAAGAGTAATATCAATAATAATTCTTATAAAAATCATAAGTGATTAGGGGATTTAACCTTTTTAATGCATGATTAAAAACAAGCAATGTTGTCCCATTGTGATTTACCTGTAATATTAAATCAACAAAAGATGTGGCATTCTTCTCTCTTAAAGCATTGAGATTAGGCTATACAGTATACATCCACCCACCCACCACCCCCCCCCCCCCCACACACACACACACACACACACAAACAAACACACACTCCAAGGCCAGGCCACAGCATGCAGGCTTGTCTGCCATGGGTAGATATGACACCTGGACGAACCTTGAAAGTTATGATATTTCCCCCTCTCAATTGGCCATGATGGTATCTAATGTCCCAGGCGAGCTGCCTGCTCACTCTGCTCTGGGGGCCCCCAAGGCTAAAACAAGGGACTCACCAGGGCTCCGGGTAGCCATGCAGGTTCCATGCAGTCTGAGTTGTGTGGGAGCTGGTGTGTATTTTAGTGAAGTTACAAATTAAGTATTATCATTATAACCTTATATCATCATTCTTCATACTATTAGTTCTTCCTTTTTTTTTCTTCTTCTTAGTATTTATCAGTCACAATGATGATGTTGATGATGATAATGATGATGATGATGATGATGATGATGATAGTAATGATTATCATCATCAACATTATCATTATTATATTTCATTACAGTATAGGCGTATTACATGTACTGTTACTGTATCTGTTGTTACCACCATTATCAACATTAAACAATATTGGTAATATTCCACACATGTATCAAAATACCAGATGAGAGGAAATATATGTGTAGCAATATTATGTTATCATGAGAAGTTAGGTTTGTTACAATTGGTTAAAACATGATGTGTAAGTTGTCATGAACAGAAGTTAGTAGAACAAAATGACATTATTTCTACCAGCTTGTTGTAACAAAACAGTGAAACTTTAATCTTCATTCATATCAATATAGTCATAAACAAGTGATCATTTGTATGTAGGGCCTCTCTATGAATTGATGATTCATTAGAATGGTATCATAAAGTTCCATAGCTGCCATTTAATTTTAACTACCTTTCTCTTTGTCACATGCTTGTTTATTTCAGTTTTCAATATGTATTTCCTGTTACAGATACATATGATTCAATGATAGTTTGATTACAAATGATTTACAGTATGTCCTCGGGATCGAGAATACATGAATTAACCTTCATATCTAGTGTCTATATAAATCTCCCAAGTGGTGATAGAGAGCAATATATTCCTCACAGCAGCAAATAATAAAACTGTGGATCATGACAGAGGGAGTATTATACAGTACATAATTATGTTGAAATGTAGATGTGAAAGTGTTTTTATCCGGTCTGCACTGGTTGCTCATCATTCCGTGAAGTGATGAAACCTGTCCCTCATGTTCCATCTTCACACTTTCTGCCAGAAAGGTTCGCAAACCCTAATGCCTGTCAACCCTGAAGGGCCGTTTAATCATCACTCCCTCGGTCCCAGAAGCTGTGCAAGTGGATGCAGATACACCTTCTTCTCTTTTTCTTCTTCCTTGAGACAACTTTCACAGGGTGGAGAGGGGGAGGGGGATACAGCTGTCCCCATCTTACACCCATCCAAGTTGTTATAAGATTCTCACCTCACCTTCCGGAAGCAGAATTCATCACCCCACTTAAAGGCCTAATTTACCATTTGCAGATGAAACAAAAACCCAACATTAGTGCTCTAAAATAGTTGTAAAGTGTGAGTTAGGGATAGAAACAACCAATGTAAAAATTTGAACAAATGTAATCAGTGTTAAGTATTGTTAGATACAAAATGTGAACAATAGTTATAATGAAAATGTTTCCAGACTAAACCGTCTACAGTTATGGTTTAGTGAGAAAAATAGTGATATCTCCTCCTATTTTTGGCTTTCTTGCAAAATTTCTACATGGTAGGATGTTTTGTGATACAACTGACCTACACAAATGCATCAAATGTGATATCTTGAACATTTTTTTTTAAAATCACTGCTCCCAATGGTAAACAGTACCTTTAATCCCTAATGTGTATTCATTCCTATGAACTTGCCTCTTCCATAGTCACCACTACATAACCCTTTCATTTTTTACAAAAATTCTGCTCAACTGGATAAAAAATATGTAATTCATTGGATTGCTTGATGTAGGATTTATATCCTACTGTTCTGCATTGAATCAAATGCAATATATGATGAAACACAAGAGAAGATATATGGAGAATTACATTTGTATTCTAAAGAGAAGGTAATGGCATATAGTTCCACCAGCTTCTTAGAGTCTTAGAACTTTTGGATTGTAAATTGTCTTTCAACAAAACCTTACCTTCTCTCTTTTGCATGCTGTTCTTTCCACAGGATCATAGCAAAATGAAATTAGAATGTTGTGTTATTTGGTGGGGTTGCCTAACACTTTGTGTGGTCACAGTCTGTACTAACAACAACAACAACATCATATGCTTCAATAGGCTCTGCTTTATAGAAATTATACCATGTAAAAGCTGGCATCAGCACTAAAAACTCTTGTGTGTATCAGAGAGATAAACAGGTCAATCTGCGGAAATGTTTTTACTGTACACATGAAGTAATTTTCAGTATACAGGCTGCCTGTCTGTTTGTAGAGAAAAACTAACCCCAACTTCTGACCCAGAGTTGGGCAGCATCACAGTAAATTCCCTGTAGATCTTCCTAAATTTTGAGGTCATGGCTAGGTCAAGAACATTGAAACAGACTATTCAGTTTTCCTCTTTTTTGTCTTCTGTCCATATCCCCCCCCCCCCCCCCCACTGCAAATTTTTTCATCATTTTTGTCAACTTTTTTTTTCTATTGCTTCTTTGTGGATTGTAGAGACGTAATATATTGTGGAGCATCGTCACTTTTCCTCCAAATTGAAGGGTGGCTGTTAATGATGTAGGCCTACTCATTGTAAGCCAGAATCACATCTTACAGTACAAAAAGCAAAATCAATTAGGCCTAAAGACTGCTACATACAGAGAAAAGATTTCATTGGACCCAAGACTCCAGTGGAAACAATAAAAGATGTATCATAAGTCAAGATTTTTTGTTCTTGGAAAGAATTATGAGTATTCTAATCAGACTCCATACTGTAAAATATCTGCAGAATTTAAGCCTGTAATCTGGTTTCCATTAGGAAATGCTGGAGATAGTTAAGCATGTTAGTATTTGAAATACTGAATAGGACCTACCAATACTTGGCCAAGTTGGACTTGGACTTGGGAAAGTGACAATAGTCAGTTCTAATTTGAAAGTGAAACCATAAGTAAATGGTCTATTAATCAATCAATGTCTGTGTGATTGGCAGTAGGAGGCAGTCACAATTATTGCTAGCTTTCTGTAGCTCTTGCTCTGCATTATCTGTAGCATGGACAGTAGCTGTGATAAAAACCAGTAAATTCAGCGTTTGATAATTTTATGTTCAGCTTGACAGTCTATTGATAGAATTATTCAATGGCAGGCTAATTTTAAACATTTGGGATGCATCACATATTGATTACACAGTGCACTCCCAGTATAACAAACACCGTGATAACAAAATCTCATTCCAAAGAATTAACAATTCAGGTCCCAAAATTATTATCTATCAGCTTTGCATACATTATATGTTTGGCTATAACAAAATTTTGATATAATAAAAGAAAACTGTCAGTCCTGAAGACTTTGTTAAAACAGGAGTCGCCCAGCTGTACTCACCCTACTACCATGGGAAAGAAAATTGGTATCAGGGGAGTGTTTATAGACAACATTTGTTTGTTTGTTTTCTGCTTTGTTGTATATTCTTTGCAGAGGGAAATAGTGAAATAGTTGGAGAAAATGCCCTTTGGCATCAATCACGTCTCTTGTCTTTCCTCAGTATCACTCAATAAAATGCAAAAGTTCAAGCACCCAATATGCAGTGATATCAGTATTACATGACCTTTGTTATTCTGTTATTCTGCTCTTTCATTCCGTCCAAAGCCCCACCTAGTCCCATCTCCTAGATTGTCTTTTATTGAAATTCTCATGTGTGTTTTCTCCTCCTCGAGCTGCGATATTGAATTCTACCAGACAAGTTTTGGTTCTCGTGTAAGGATTGGGGGATGAAATTGGTGCTACTGGAAGTAGCTATGTATGAAATGGTAAATACACGTAAAGCTTCCAGAAAAGGTGTGGATAGTAGGCCTTATCAATTATCCACACCCCTAAAAAAAAAGAATAGAAAGAGAGAAAAAAAAGATAGCTTAATTACTAGGTACTTTGTCAGAAGTCTTTATATTGAGCAATGTGCGAGACTCATCATTGTGATTAGTGTGTGAATAAAACAAGAGTACTGCATAGTCTAGTCCGGCTATGTGTATCAGTTGCCAAGTCCAGTTGCCAAGTAGAGGAGTAGAGTTCCTCTGTTTGTTTTTGGTTTTGTGTGTGTGTGTTTATTTTTGTTTGTTTTTAAGGGGATAATGATGATAATAAAGCATAAATGACTATGTAATTGGAGTCTAAAAAACTAACAAAAGAAATTAAGTGAAGTAGGCTTGTAATGATGTTTAGTTCTTATTAGATGTGTGCAATTATTATAGGAGTTTACACAGATTTTGCATTATATATGTATATATATATATATATATATATATATATATATATATATATTCTTATATTTGAAGACATCATTGAAGCAGTCAGAGATATTTTTTGACAAATCTTGATGATGATTTGACATTATAATTATAACAGTTTTTCCACATGAACCCTGTCCAGTGTGTGTTTTTGCACTTGTATTATAGAGATTGAAAGCAAGAGAATGAACATACATATGCAGGGGAATGTGAAAAGACAAAGCTATAACTTTCCCTTCACCAAGAGTGCATCCCCCCCCCCCAAAAAAAAAAAAAAAAAAAAAAAAAAACTTTCACTGCTCAAATTCTTTTGTTTCACTGTGTATATACAAAATTGTCCCCTCCCCCCTCCCCCTTGGTCTTTGGTACATTCCCCATCAACATGGATTCTCATTCAACATACAATCTCCTTCAACATCCTTTCTCCTTGAGCATTCTAAAACTTGTTCTCGATCTCTATTTCCATCTTCCGACTCGCTGCATCTGTGTACGGAGCCGTCTCAGCCAGTCAAGATTGACCGTTTTCATAAAGCTTGGCATTTCAATTTGCTCGTCTTTCAATCTTCCCGGGGACTTCATTCCGGTTCTTTTCCTACTAGGATCTGGGCCGGAGGTGTGTGAGGTGTGAGGGGATGGTGAGCGCTCAGCTCCAGTTCAGTGCACTTTGCCATGGTGTCATCCTTTCGCTCTCGACCTTCCTTTTCATCCGCTCATTCGTTCATTTGTTCTTTCGTTCATTCGTTCTCTTGAGATGGCAGGTGCCAATTGGTTAATCTAATCTTGGTTGTGGGGCAGGGAGGGGATTGGGCCTCTTTAGCCCAGATTTGTACTTTGACAGCCCAGCCATACCCAGTAGGCCTAATGTTGTGTGTGATATGATTTGAAAGTGTAATTCATATGTAAAATCACTTTCATAGTAATATTGGGCAAAAGAATAGCTGAATGATCATGTGAATTGGACAGAGAAGAGATTAATCAAGAATGAAGTCATCTTCACTCAGTTTTTCATGTACAAATGTGCTACACTGTATGTACATGTACATGGTATGTGATATCTCTAGTGTATCAAATAGTCTTCACAATTATTGCATGCATATTTCATGCAGTTGTCCTCAAAGTGATGAGAAGTAGGGATTTAAGACTTGTATTCTGCAATTTGTAGCAATGTACAGTAATCTTGTGTTTAGAATTATGGTAAAAATATGACCAAGTACATAATCAAATATTGATCCAACATCAGTGATCAGGGTATAGTTGAATAGTGCATGGGTCATCGCGGATATACAGGCCTTATTTGACACTTGCAATTGAATCAATTCCATATTTCCAGGTTGAAATGATTGTTCAGGAATGTCTGTTATTGGTATTCTGGGAGATATGTTTGGTTCTTTGTTTATGTAGTGCATTTGTGTCATATTCATCATTCATTATCACTTTTTTTCTGCCCTCTTCCACCTCCCCACTCACATACCATCATTCAATTAAAAAAAAAAAAAACATTGGGCAGCTGTGGTACTTTGGAAACTCGGAAACTAACCGTAACTTTCAGGTGGTTGACTTCCAATGAAGTGGAGACAGTAATAACAATAGATACAGGTACCAACAATTTACTCAAAATCCAATCAACTGACATCACCCCCAGGTGTTCTCATCAATCAAATTCCACAAAATCAATCAACCTTAGTGAATCCCTTCAATGCCCCCCCCCCCCCAGTAGATTAAACATCCAAAAAGCCAAACTTTTTGTTGTTCTTGCATATCAAATAGATGACTCTTTTCCCCAATGTATGACTCCACTCAATGTCTAGCAGAATGTTTCGACAGAATTCTACACATCAAAATGTATAGGCCTACTTGTTGTACACAATCCATAGGCCTATTTCCTTTTCAAAGGAAAGTTTGACAAAGGCCTGAACATTTGTAATGGTATAGGCCTGTGCATAGTAATCTCTTTCTTCACAAATGCAGATGAGTGACCAAGGTGTTGGTAGTGACATGATATTGCTTCTAATGCAGATTAAGGTCTTTCAATATACATTGTATGCCTTTATTCAAATAAAGAAACAATCTAAGTAAATCAAACAAAAATAAAACAAAGTCATGGAAACCTACACGTGTAGAGATGAATAAAGGAAACGGCTAACAATGTGCTAATGAGCAGTCTGAAAAATTTTCAAAGGCTTTAAAAAGGTGCTTTATCCTGCCATCCTCTCTTCACTTTGTCTTTTCCTTTCTCCCTGTGTGTGTGTGTGTGTGTGTGTGTGTGTGTGTGTGTGTCTGTGTTTTGTTTTGTTTTGTCTTTAGTGTTGTTTTATTCTTGAACTATGAAAGTTCACTGGAGCAAGATCATGTCTGGTTGATGTGCATCATTTCAAAATGGCAAGCCATGTGACGCTGTGACTTATTACCGCAGCACCCAAGAGCACCCACAGGACATTTACGACAACTGGTGAATGACACTTCTGAGTGTCGGCTCTTTCAAAGAATAAAGCCATGCCAAAGGCGTATGTGTTTGATGGGGGGGGGGATGTGGAGAGACCAAGACAATAGTAAGCAAACATCTTGTGGTTAATGATACAGAGATTGACAAGAAGCTGGAACTTTTCTGATAAGGTATCACAATTTTTCTTGTCTGCTGTAACCAAAGAAACCTGCCGATTACACCTAAACATTTCACAATGCCCAGCCACAAAGGGTAATTCTTCTATTGCAAAGCATGCCACACACTATGCTTTGAAATTCAATCCTGAACAAAGTTATGATTTACGGTCTCTAACCCCATTTAGAATTTGGGCACCAATATAAAGATTGACTCTTGACTTGGCAGTTTAATGTCATCTTTTCTCTCAATTTTCCTCTGAATTGAAATCCAGCATTGCATGTTCAGTGTTTGAACTCATGATCACCTTCAGAGAAAGTGCTCAAATTTGAAAGTGAGTTTTCTAAATGAAGATGAAAGAGCTTGTAAAAAAGTTTGTCTCATTGAAGTTTCAAATCTTTCACTTTTAGTTGCGGTTACCTGCACAATTTGTGAAGCTATTTTTACATATTTGTGGTTGCAAGACAAATGTTTGGTGTAATGGTAATGTAAAAAGAATACAAGCACTCATGCACCCTCACACAGAACAAATGAATGATAATGTTAACTCAATCAGACTTAAGGAATAGGAGGATTTGTCTGAAGTCATAACTTTTCACCTGTCTTGCTCACTGGCACGTTAAAAGTTACCCTATCGTTCATGATGCGCACTTATACCAGACATTAACTAATTTCTGTAGCTAAGTGTGTATTTATGGCACTGTTATTAAGGAAGTGGCTGCCCTGGAGTTTGCTTGTTAGATATTTGTGCAGTCTCCAAAAGAGACGTGATGTCGCAAGCTAGACAGATACAGTGATTGTGTTTGCTTTGTGCTCAGATAGTCTTTGTACTCCGCAATGCTTCACTTACGTTATTCAAAGATGTAGGCTCTAGTGGTTGAGGTTTTCATTAATTGCGGTTTGTCGCATTTGACGCATCTGTGATGAATTTGATATCCCATCAATACTTGAAATAAACTTCCTCTTTTCTCGTATAGGTTTGTAATATGGTGACTAGGTGATCATAAACCTTTGAGTTTCCCGATTGTAGAAAAGCTGGGTTGTGCGGTATGAATGCGTTTTTAACTGCAAGCAAAGACACAAAGGCTCTACTTACATCTTTGCTTGTCAGTTTCGAGATAGTCTAATGAGGAATTAAATTAAAAATGGCCAATATCTATTCTCTGCCTTTCCTGTTTACAACCACAGATACATTTGTCTGTTGACAGTTTAAGTCATGTACTCATAAGATCAACCACAACAACAACCACCTTTTATACCATTCACACCAGCAAAAACGAGCCAAACAGTTGATGGTTTGTGCCAATATGCTGCGAGTAATCCAGTACCAACATGATGGAACATCTTTAGTTTGCTCATCTGTGTTCACATGTTTTCACTGTTTTTGTCATTCAATGACATCAAAATGTGTCCATTTTGGTTTGTTTTCTTTCGCCTTGTTTTGCCTTAGTTCTCTTGTTTTTGTTGTTTGTTTTGTTTTGTTTTGTAATGTTTTATATTGTATTGTATTGTTTTTTTTGGGTTTTTTTGCTTTGTTTTGCTTTGTTTTATTTTGTTCTATTCTGTTCTGTTTACTATGGTTTGGCCTGGGTTTAATGATCTGTTCACACAGCGGACAGGTGTATTTATAATTGCCTGCTTACAGGTATTAGGGTTTCACGTACCTGAATCACATTTGTGAATTCAAGTTTGTGGCACAAGTTCTCTTGGTGCCCCATTATAGCTGGCCAGTGTTAGTGGCTTCCTTTCACCCTTGGTTGTATCTGTAACACCTCTGGTAGAAGTGATAATCCCCCTGTAAAGGGATGTCTGCACTATTAGCAGCTCTGATAAATCAGATTTTCTCACTTTTAAATAGGGATGGGAATTGGGGGGGGGGGGGGGGGAGGAGGCCAGGGGAGGGAGAGAGGGAAAAGTCAAATCTTCAACATAATCATTTTTGTCATGTCTTTGCTGAGATCGGCTGTTCTGTAAGGGTCAAACTCAGGACAACAGACGGACAGATCTGAAATCCAGTCCTGCAAAAACCTAGCTCCTTGTTCAGTGGAAAGAAACCATTCAGTCTGTTACAGTTTTTTGCCACCAGTGCAGGTAACATTTCCTGCATTTGGTAGCAAAAATAACAACATTATTACCCAAGCATATCCTAGCAGCTGATGAGCAATGTTTGACTCTTAGCAGTACATGTGTGTGAACTTGTGTCATGATCATATGTCTGTATGATTGATATTGTTTTACTCCCCTGCTTATCTGATATATTTGTTTTTATTCTTTGGTCGATATTTCATTTTTTGATTGACCTCGTCAAAGTTTCACTTCATATCAGTTGAAATCCATTGTTGCAGCTGCAATGAATTCCACAAAGTGTGCACATCGATGTGTTTCATTCGATTAGAAAATTTCTGTTAAAGTTTACAGGAGGCCACAAAATAACAACAGCAATTTATCTGTGTACTTGACGTGTATATAGCTACATTTGAGTGGCTTTCGATTGTACATTAACATTGACCTCAACAATGCATTGGTGCAGTATTGAAATGAATTAATGTGGAATCCTATTTTCATTTCCTCATTCAACAGAAACAAGACCCAGCCGGTCAGTATTGCTGTCGATGAGCCATCATTTTCAACGCCAAAGAGGCAGCCGTCGTCGCGATCCCTGCGAGCCCAGGATCCGGACCGCTTCAAGACCCAGCCAGTGACACCGGACGAGCTGGCCCAGGTGCGACTGATGATGGAGCCGGTCAAGACGGCAGCATCCATCCAAGACAGGTATCAACTCTCTCTCTGTGCTTGCATAACAGCAGATGGTATACAACACATGTAGCTATCTGATTGGTCCATTGCTCATCACGTGACATGAAGATAAAAGTATCATTGCATGCTGTTGCTGTCAGCTGTGCAGTTTTGTTTGAGCAAAAATGGATATTGCATGGCTGACATCACCAATATCCATTGACTCCCTTGGTAAACTCCAGATCAACTTTTAGTTTTTGTTCCATTGCATGGCTCTGATGTCCAATAAACAAACCTTTGCCATGTGCAATTTTGTCACTCATTCTGTAAACAATAAATTTTTCAATAGATTAAGGTAACTGTGACTGTGCTACTCATTCGTCTTTTATGGAAAATGGTTGCCATTTCTGTTCTATTATTCAAAAATCTGTGTGGACCACATCTGTTGACGTCCAAGGTGTTGTATAAAACAAATAGTGTATGGTTTATACTAGTTGTGCAATGGAACAAGATTTCGCACAAGGTGAAAGATGAGGACCGTGCACTATCAAACTCAGCTTTGCCTCGTTGAATAGAGCGGCTCTATCTTTCCCTCGTGTGAAATTTGTACCATCGCACTTGTGACCATTCACTATTTGTACATTAACCCTTTACCTGCCCAGGTACTTACATTGTAGCTAATTTTAGCCAAGCTTTGTCATTACATAGCATTCAGTCATTCGTCCAAACTTGACCTTATTGGTAGATTAGCACGTCCACTTATAGGTGTAACGACATATTAACAGTAGGGATTAGGGAATTAGGTGATCTCTATTGATTGAATATTAGTTTTCACACATCTATGCCTATCGGTAGAGGAAGGTACTCAAAGGTACATGAGTGCCAGGCAGCATAGAAAGCGCATTGACCCGTTGAGGATGGACTGATTTTGCTGCAACATGCATTTCCCATAGACACCTGCCAGAGTACTGGTAACTGTCCTCAATGAATTAAGAGTTAAGAGTTGAGGGGAGTCCTGAATGTTTTGTAACATTCAGTATCAGATAAGAAGTAGTGAAGTGGATTCTGTATATATCTCTTACAAGTAGTCCCCTGTGTATGGGATTATCTTGTTTGTTTGTACCATATGCTGCATTTCCTTTTCCTGCAAAATTGTCATCTTATTCATTCAAAATGCAATTAAAACTGTTACTTTTTTCTCCCCTTTCTTTCTTGTTGTATCCCAATAATACTAAAATTGGGCTGGAAAATGCAAGATAATTATATGGGCTATGATCATGGACTATCTTTACATTGTATTTCAATGTGTCCAGTGCAAAAATTGGTAATGTCTCTCCAATGTAATTACACCTAGCTACCAATTCTTTGTTTTTTGCACGAAGGGATTCAGTTGATTCAAGATAGTGAGGTGTGCAAGCATACCATTACCAACATAATTTGATAAACTCTGTGATATCACAATTGAAGGTGTGTTCACTTCTTGTCAGAGTAGGGCCTACCTGGCAACATCCCAAAGTCATGCATAATTGGTCCTGTTCATGCATTGCACCCTCAAGTTAATGAGGCCAAAAGGGGATTTTCTCCTTTGTGCAAAAAGAGTTTAAGAAATTTTATTGAAAATATTACCAGTGTGTGGAGGGTGTGTGCTTGTGTTTGAATGGTTATTTGGAATCAAATATATATTATCATTTATTTCATTTTGTACAAAAACACATTTTGTTGTGTATGATTGCTTTAGTGATTTTGTTCGTACTCTTTTTGCTTTCATATTGCATTTCTTTTTTGGAGGGTTATGTGTTGCCTTTTATGGTCACTACTGCTATTATAGCATGTAGATTTTCAATGTTCAGGAGAGTATTTTTATAGCAGCGAAAATACTGACATTGTATTTCATGTATAGCAGCAATAGACTGATAGGTACAACCTTGTAGATAGAAAGATATCTGAACATGCATTTTTTTTTCTTCTAAGAATCATGTTTTTCACTCAGAGTAAGTTACCGTAAACTTGTATAATATTCATGTCTTTGTTGTGATTACTTCTGATTTTTAATGCTTTTAAGAGTTAATGCTATTCTATCTGTTCCACCTCTGACCATGACAGTTGCAGTTATCAGAAACTCCAATTGTCTTTTGCTGGTACAATAAAATTCCTATCAAGCACAGAAGCTGGCATTGGCCATGGTTCTGTTGAATGCATGTATTCACAGTCATTGAGTAGTAATAATCAGGGTGTTCAGACGCAAAAAAAAATTATACTAGAACGGTATAGCTGTACCAAAACGGTATACATTGTAGCTATACATTGAATTTATATGTCTGTATAACACCCTGAGAGCATTGTTTCGAACTGGAATTCGATAATGAATCAGCATTTTATAATGTCCATTATGCGTCTGAACGTATGGCAACCGTAGAATGGTATAACTGGGCAGGGCTTAATGGGAGTGGCATGAAAGGTGACCCTATACCTGTCACTCATGTCCATAACAGCATGTGCAGTGAGAAACTGCACAATAATATATACATTGTATGTACGGCATTTTTCAGAACGGTCAAGATGAGTGTCTGAATGGTCTGTTGGCTATACAGTGATTCTTTATACGTCATTTTGATCTTTACTGATCGAGTTCTGGTATAAACTGGCTTGCGTCTGAACAGGGGGTTTGTCTTGTTGGTATTAGATGGAGTGATATTAGCCTGTAGGTAATTTTTTGTTGTACTTATTCAACATCATGTGCAGACTGCACTTTTGTGGTTTCTTGCTTCCATCAATTCTTGGAACAAACAAACCATTGTGAGGACCTGTGTGTCTCTGTGTTGTCTGTGTATATCCCCACTGACCACTGAGGTCATAGCGAGGTCAGAACACACATGTGTGTGTGCACACACACTCACAAGTCATTACTTGTGAGTATGTTTACTGTATTTATGAATGACTATTTTGTTGGTCTGTCATTTCCAGTTTACTGCTTTCAATTCCTTGCATTAGTCACAGGGAATTAGCAAGAGATTAAACAGAAAGTCTGGAAGGCATGCTAAGTCTTCCTTTAATCTCCTTTCCACTTGGAATGCCTCATTAGTAATCATTTTTTTAGAGAGGAAGCAGATATTCTCGCTGCATAGGCCTGGTAAGTCATCAGCAACAGAATCAGGAAATGCAGTGGGTTCCAGTGTTATGTTGGGCAGGTCTGTGATTTAAAGGGATCGTATAGTTTTGGTTGAGACCTAACTTCAGGTTTCTAACATTTTTTTTTTTTTTTTTGTGAGATAATGAGAAACCTTGTATGAAATATGAAAGTGCGTGTAATTCCAAGAGGGATTTAATGTTTATTTGGAGAAAATATAAAAAATGGCTGAGGTATCCTGAATAGAGCAATCCTAATAAAAGGTGGGATCCACCTTTTATTAGGATCGCTTTGTTTTACTTTGTTTTTGGATGTCTCCGCCATTCCAAAACCAATTTTTTTTTCTAATAAACTTTGAATTCCTCTTGGAATGGTATGCTCTGTATCATTTTATAAGCAGTTTCTTGGTATCCCACAAAATGTTTAAAGCCCAATCCTCATCTCCATCACTACTATACCATCCCTTTAAGTTCCCACATTGATAAAGATGTTTAGATTGGTTTTGGTTATATGATGAATGAATATTTACGTCAGATCATGATCTTTTTTAAATATAGGAACCTGAACATTTGGGGATTAATGAATCAAAGTCCAAATACATTTTAATTTTTCCCATTAAGAGAGTATGATGTAGACCCAGTATGATCTAAAACCATGCTGTGACCTTTTGCACATACACCAAGGGTTACATCTTGCAATCATCAGTTTGATTCTTTTTCCCCAATGCAGTTATTGTTTGCGTGCTCTAGTAATTGTTAGAGATCTACTATAAAGTGCTGTCTTACCTTGCAGTATTCATGTCACTCAGCTGTGTATCTTTTCTTTTCATATCATTTCTTTTGTGGCAGGTTATTTGCTCTGAAGAAAAGTGGTGAGGAAGACTGGAAAAAGAGAATAAGCAAATATGAAGATTCGCCCAAGTCAGGCCTGAAAGAACGACTTAACCAGCTCAACCACAACAGCAAATTCCAGAAGAATAATGAGGTAAGGGGATTCCTTTCCAGGTTCATTGCATCGGTGACTCAAGAATGGGGGAAAGAGATGGAAAAAAAAAACCCAGAGAAACTGAATGAATGTTTAGTGTTTGTATTATCATTGAAGTGCAACGGTTGTGGTTTTACCATTGGGCAGATGCTTGAAGAGAGAATTAGGTAATTCCCTCTCAGCTGTGACTAAAATGGGTAGGAAGGCGTAGTATTTATTTTTTTTTTTTTTGGGGGGGGGGGGGTGTTTTGTTTTTCTTGAACTACATAACTTTTTATGCAGTAAATAAAAATCACTTATCATAAACTGTCACACCAACTATTAACATGATCTCTACCCCACAAGACTGCTGCATCAATCTGTCTTATTGGCATATTCAACTATATTAATATATATATATATATGTATATATATATATATATATATATATATATATATATATATATATATATATATATATATACTAATTATCCAGAAGTTAGAAATGGGGTCACTTTTGCACCTGTCTTGGAACAAAGCTTTGTAGATGGTATTGACATATACCAGCACCCACAGAGTATTCAAGATTCTGTTTCTGCAGTGTTTTGTCACTTTCAACTTCCCACAAGACAACAGTGCCAGTAACCAGTTGCAGTATTAAACCTGTTCATGACAGACTGATTTTCCTGTAATACACATGTTCCATATACCCCAGCCAGAGAATACTCTGGACTAATCTTCACTGGGTATAAAAGAAATGCTCTCCTACATGATTAAACATTCCTTCCAACACAAGAAGATAATGTGATCCTTGGCAGCCAGTCCAGCATCTCACAGAGGCTTCAGCTACAATTGTAGCTTTCCCAGGATCTAGTGATTTTGTCAGTTTCATGAAACAAATATGCACCCCTGTATAATGCTTCTTCCACCATAGGAGGATGACATCATTTTATAAAACAAATGATGCACTCCTGTATAATGCTTCTTCCATCGCAGGAAGATAATGACATCCTTGGCAGCCAGTCCAGCATCTCACAGAGGCTTCAGCTAGCTTTCCCTGGATCTAGTGATTTTGTCAGTTTCATGAAACAAATATGCACCCCTGTATAATGCTTCTTCCACCATAGGAGGATAACATCATTTTATAAAACAAATGATGTACTCCTGTATAATGCTTCTTCCATCGCAGGAAGATAATGACATCCTTGGCAGCCAGTCCAGCATCTCACAGAGGCTTCAGCTAGCTTTCCCTGGATCTAGTGATTTTGTCAGTTTCATAAAACAAATATGCACCCCTGTATAATGCTGCTTCTACCATAGGAGGATGACATCATTTTATAAAACAAATGATGCACTCCTGTATAATGCTTCTTCCATTGCAGGAAGATAATGACATCCTTGGCAGCCAGTCCAGCATCTCACAGAGACTTCAGCTCCCTCAGGATCTAGTGAACTTGTCAGTTCAATAAAACAAATGTGCACCCCTGTATAATGCTTCTTCCACCATAGGAGGATGCCATCTTTTTATAAAATAAATACACTCCTGCATACTCCTGTATATAATGCTTCTTCCATCACAGGAGGATGATGTCATCCTTGGTAACCAATCCAGCATCTCACAGAGACTTCAGCTTCCCCAGGATATAGTGATCTTTTCAGTTCAATAAAACAAATATGCACCCTTGTATAATGCTTCTTCCACAGTACTGTAGGAGGATGAAATCATTTTATAAAACAAATATGCACACCTGCAAAATTCTTTTTTTTTCCACCACAGGAAGATGATGACATCCTTGGCAGCCAGTCCAGCATCTCACAGAGGCTACAGCTCCTCCAGGAAAACGAGACGACGTGGAAGAAACGCGTCGAGGAGAAGGACGTCGACCGCTTCACGGTGACGGGCAAGCTGAAGCAGGCCGGCAAGGTAACAGCAGACGAGGCGGAGACCAAGCCGCAGACGCACCTCCGGCGCTCCGGCAGCAACCGCAAGCCACGAGCAGGTTCATTCCGAAGTGAGTCAAGTCTTCCTTGTGTGATCTGTGTTCACATTTTTTGTATGAGCATGGTCTCAACTTCAGAAATTTTAAGTCCATTTTGTGCAGTTTAGAAAAGAGGAATGATTTGATATCTATTGATAGACTTGTAGAAAAGTGCAAGTGCACAGTTAATTTTGCAGATGCTTAATATGCAATGTGTACTTCCAACTTATTCTATAGAAAGTCATGACATAGAAAGGAAGAAAGGCAGAAATAAATGAGATGGAACAATGATTTACAGTTGGAAAGAAATGTACCACATGAAATGACATGAAAGAAGGATATCATTCAGAGGGGTGAAGGTTTAGGTGTGAGTTTCTTCAATTTGTCTCCCTCTACAAATTAAATTTGTTAAGATCGCAACTGCAGATCTGTAAATTAACTAACATGATGGGGAAAAAGGAACCAGTGGGACTCGAACCTGTCATCTAATGAAATGACATACCGGTATGCACTTGTGAAAAATTCATAACGAGATGTAATTCCTGGATTAAAACATGTTATCCAAGCCAGTCTATTTCTTGTATACTTTTTTTTATCTTGATTATTAATTACTGACATCTCTCTCTCTGTTAAAATGTGAATTGCTTCATTTTCTTTGGTATATATATATTTTTTTTCTACTGGTAACTGATAACAAATTTGTGCTGCATGTGATACCAAAGTGTGTGCCTGAAAATTGCAGAATTGCTTTGTGAAGAATGAACTTTGACTTGAAAAGAATGTGCAGAGTCAGAAAGAAAGCAAGTGGATTTCTGTGTGTGTGGTTCTTTACATTAGTAATTGGTTGGTTAAGGTAACATCTGCTCAAAATATTATCATATTTCTGTAATTTGTTTTCACAACACTGTATTTGAAAGGTAGACAGAATTTGGTGTTTTGAGAGTAATGCTAATGCATTTTCAAATGACAAGTTATTGATCATTCTGATTTAGAAGAAGGGCACATACTAGATTATAATATGTGGCAATGCTATCAAGTTTTGATTTTAACAGGATTTCATAAAATTTTGACAGTGTTTGGTAGTACTATCTCCTACTGTGCATCCCATTGTAATGGAATACGGTTGTAGCAAAACTTTGTCACAACAAAGTAAAAAAAAAATATTATACATATATGTTTAAATACTTTATTTGTTCGGCTATGGCAAAATTTTGATATGATGAAAGAAAACTTACAGTTCTGAGGACTTTGCAGTAATGGGAGTCGCATGTACTCAGTAACAGGTCATTCTCAAACAGCAAACTGACACATAGCACACGTTGTTGTGCAAGGCATGTTTGACTAATTTGGACTTGTAGGTAGTGATTGATGTTGCCTGCTAACCTTCGTCCGTCCGACAAATGTTCTGCCACCTCTCCCTCGTAGTTACCATCAAGAGAACAGACAGTGACGGCAGCTTGAAGAGTGACGACCCGTCATGTGAGTTTTTCGGCCAAGCCAAGACAGTTAATGGACAAGAACTATCTAATCTCATGCTTTCTTTTCCTTTTTTTCCCCTCTTGATCTTTTCTCACTGCTCGACAATATTTTTGCTGTGTGGGATTAGTGTCTTCAATTTGTGCTGTATGTGCTTCTAGCTTTGTCTTGTCAACCAAATCTAAAATGGAATGAAATGGAATTGTAAATTTGTTAATAAATGGCCATGTCATCTCAGTCATAATGTTTAGCATGAAACTATGTGAATGCCATTTGTACATTAAAATCTGAAATTTGTAATTTTGATCATTGCATCATCATTTAACATCTCAATAGAATACCGAAAATTCTCATATGTGACCCTGCACCTCAAAACAAACTCAAAGTCGCCAGACATGAATTTTTAGTTAAGACCATATTCTGAAAGAGCCGACTTTAAGCTTTAAAATGATGTATAACTCACATCAAATGGATTCTCCTAACCTATCTAAATATTGGAAAGAAGCACAAACTCAGGAAAAGTGTGAACTGAGAAAAGAGGTTCTGAAGTACAGTGTCTATTCAAGCGCTTAATCTTTACCAAACCTTGCTGGCTTTGCGATGAATGGGACAAAAAACAGGAAGTAAACCACCAGAGTAACAACAATGAAGGGATTATCAGATTAAACTGAAATTAAGCATGCCTCATTAACACATTCTGTCCATAATTAAGGCCAACTTTCAAAGCATTAGCAATATCCTTTCAAAAGTTATTAGAGTTGAAAGTGAAGAGTGTGGACAAGGTTTTTCAGAAATGAAAAAGGGATTCTAAAGACACACCTAATCACACTATTCTACCAAAAATGTTCGAGATAAACGGCTAAAAAAACACACTTTTCTGCCCCTTTTATGATACCAAATTGTAGCATAATGTAAAAGAAGACCCGCTCTTTCAGAAAATATGAAAAAGTCAAGTTCGGCTAGGTTGACCCATTTCACTTATTTTCAGTCCTCACGCAAAATCAGTATGTGCGACTTTATGTTCGTTTTGAGGTGCACGGTCACATATTATTATAATATGACAAAATACACTTAAATGTCATATTCCTGTACTGTCTTCATGACTATTTCTTATCTAATCTCTCTACAACATGTGTTGATATTTGATAACAAAATCATTCACGAGAGATTTGTTTTAAGGCTAACTACACAATTGTACTTTTGAATGTGCTTTGTTTCCCATGTTGCCTGTATTGATACCAGAGACTCCAACTCTCCCGTTTTCGACGGGAGATCTCCCGCCGAAAACCCATTTTTTCAAAATCTCCCGTTCTCCCGTTTGAGATTTAATTTCTCCCGCCCTGGCTCAATGTCTCCCGTTGGAAAGGATTTCTTACTTATTGCTATCGTATGTTGCAAAAATAAGCCTTAGATAGCACCAGAGAGCATCTATAACCCTAGGAACTTCGCGCTTCGCACACATAAACTTGGAGCCTCCCGTTTGCTAGGGGTTTCAGGCGGGAGAATCTCCAGATCAGAAGGTGCTTGGGGTTGGAGTCTCTGTAATACATATTAAGCTTAAAGGACAAGTCCACCTTCATACACAAAAGGATTGAGAGAATGCAGCAATATTAGTAGAACACATCTGTGAAAGTTTGAGGAAAATTGGACAATCCGTTCAAAAGTTACGAATATTTTAAGTATCTGTGCAGTCACTGCTGGAAGAGAAGACTACTACAGTGTATGATGTCACATGCGTACAACTATATAAGGAAAATAAAAAGAGAATTTCACAAAACTTTACTTTTTGAATAAAGTGCATATTTCTTCGACTTGCTACTGACGTATGTTAAGGGTAATATTATTCCCCCTGCCTTCTGAAAGAGAGAAGTCGAGTGTTCTTTTGTTAAGCGAGAAAAATGGAAATATGTTGAATTTTCTTTATTCTTTCTTTATATCGTAGTACTCATGTGACATCACAAGCTATAGTAGTCTTTTCATCCAGCCATGACTGAGCAGAAACTTCAAAAATTCATAACTTTTTAACGGATTGTCCGATTTTGCTCAAACTCTCACTGATGTGTTCTACTAATATTACTGCATACACTCAACCCACATGTCTATGAAGGTGAACTTGTCCTTTGATATACCATATTGATTTCCTCAGAAATCATGATGTTGGAGTGGCATGTGTGATACTTGCCACTAATATATCTAAATCAACAATGTTTCCCTCCAGCGAAACACGAGAATGGGACTGACACGACAGGGAGTGGGTTAACAACAACTACCACGGAGTCAGAGGACTCGGAGCCAGACTACCGCGTCGTCAAGACGACAGTGAGGGTGATGAAGCCAGACGATGAGGGATTCACCAATTTCTTTGCGAGTTCCTCCACGTACACTGAGGAGTCGGTGACTGTGACTTCGACACCGACGACCTCGCAACCGAAGTCGGTGAAGAAGACGGAGAAGACGAAGGAGACCCTGAAAGTGAATGTGTCTGACTTCGATGCACTGACGGAAGGAACAGGGTCAAGGTGAGACTTTTAAGAGAGACCTTTCAGAGGCTGAGGTCCAGCAACAGTTTGGCTTGGTGGGAATTTGTACATAACATCATTGTGCAAAAAAAAAAAAAAAAAAAATGCACCCTATAAAGTGATGTATTTGTTGAGATTTACATTCTGTAGAAGCTGAGGTATCATTGACCCGTAAGCTTATCATTGGTAGTATACCCTTGACCCCCATTGCACCCCCTCCAACATACACACACACTAAAAAAAAAGTTACAGGGCACCAGGCATATTCCTGATCCTGAATTCAACCACCCTCGAAATTGTCGCAGAACTATGATTCAGGGATAAGAAGTGAATGAGGTTTTTTGTTTTGTTTTGTTTTGTTTTTGTTCTTTTTAAATGATTATTTGCAATTATTTGGGTTTTTGTGTGTGTTCCTCTGCCACAGTGTCACCCGAGGCACTATTTTTTTTTTTTTTTTTTTTTTTGTGCAGCCCTGTGCAATAATATTTTGTGCATGGCTGTACAATCAAATAAATTAAATCTGGGGAAATAACAATATGAATTGTCACATCAAAACATTCAACATAAAAAAGAAGTAGATAGTATAAATGTGACCGTGCACCTCAAAACGAACATAAAGTCGCACGCACTGATTTTGCGCGAAGACTGAAAATAAGTGAAAGGGGTCAACCTAGCCGAACTTCACTTTTTCATATTTTCTGAAAGAGCGGGTCTTTGTTTACATCATGCTAAAATTTGGTATCACAAAACGGGCAGGAAAGTGTGTTTTTTTAGCAGTTTATCTCGAACATTTTTGGTAGAATAGTGTGATTAGGTGTGTCTTTAGAATCCCTTTTTCATTTCTGCAAAACCTTGTCCACGCTCCTCACTTTCAACTCTTATAACTTTTGAAAGGACAGTGCTACTGCTTTGAAAGTTGGCATTAATTATGGACAGAATGTGTTAATGAGGCATGCCTAATTTCAGTTTAATCTGATAATCCCTTCATTGTTGTTACTCTGGTGGTTTACTTCCTGTTTTTTGTCCCATTCATTGCAAAGCCAGCAAGGTTTGGTAAAGATTAAGCGCTTGAATAGACACTGTACTTCAGAGCCCCTTTTCTCAGTTCACACTTTTCCTGAGTTTGTGCTTTCTTTCCAATATTTAGATAGGTTAGGAGAGTCCATTTGATTTGAGTTATACATCATTTTAAAGCTTAAGGTCTGCTTTTTCAGAATATGGTCTTAACTAAAAATTCATGTCTGGCGACTTTTTGTTTGTTTTGAGGTGCAGGGTCACAAATACTTTGAACTCTCTTTCCTCGTACATGCTACCTTTTACTGTCATATTCCACACAGCCTGGGCATGGTGGCAGCACATCGGCGATCATTAAGACCAGCAAGAAGGACCAGGCCCACAACCAACCCGCTTAGGGCCATGAAATCCAGGCCCAACATTGTCTCAGAGTATACAGAGGAGAGAGTAGAACTGCCTGAAGTGGAGACCAAGAAATCAAAGTCAGAAGGTGTGTACTCTGCAGTATGTTTCAAGGACATTTAATGGTCTCTCCATCTCTCCCATCTCTCCCATCTCTCTCTCTCTCTCTCTCTCTCTCTCTGCCTGCCTACTTACCCGTCTATCTACATATCTACTACTCGTATCTATCTATCTATATACCAATCTATCTTATCTATCTATCTATCTACCTACCTGTCTACCTATCTTCCTATCAATTTATCTATCTACTTTCTATCTATCTACCTATTTATCTATCTCTCTATCTTCCAATCTATTTATCTATCTACCTATCTATCTATCTATCTATCTATCTACCTATCTATCTATTTATCTATCTATTTATCTACCTATCTATCTATATACCTCTCTATCTACCTACCTATCTACAGTATCTATCTACCCATACATCTCTCTATCTTTCTATTTGTTTATCTGTCTATCTTTATTTCTCTCATTCTCTGTACACATTCAAATTGAGAGGGGAAGGAAAATGGGGAGGTTTTTTTTAAAGGATTACAAAAGGAGAATTATATCAGTATGTTTTTTTATTCTGAAAGGTAGAGGCCAAGCAGAAGACTGCACAAAGGTTAATTTGAGTGAAGGTGATATATATTCAGCTTTATTAGGCAAAAACAATTTTCAGCGTGAGTCTATGTGCAAGACACCAGTGAAACAATATCTCAGTTGCAGTGATAAATGGACCATTAACTTCTGTGTTACCCCTCCTCGCTTGCAGCACAAAAGGAAAAGGCGAGTAGGACGGCACGAGCCGGCCTGGCCAGCAAAGAGGACATCGCTCAGGGCAAGACCAAATTGACCACGGTCAAGGACGTGAGGGATATGGGAGGCACCCTCTCTGAGCTGCTACCTTACAAGGACCTTATGCTCATTCAGGTCAAAGGTCAGTTAGTTGAATGTCTTCATACTTTCTAATTTATTAGTATAATGAACCCCTGTAGATTTTGATGTTCAATAGTGTACACAGTGTTTGGCGAATATCAGTCAGGAGAACTTGCAAACGAAGGTTTAGGGTTTAAGTCCACAAAAGTATTTGGAAGTAGTATTATTTTTTTCTCTTTTTAGAGAGTAAGACATCATAAGTGAACTTCACAATGAAATGCCGGCTGGGTATCAAAGAGACCATGTTATGCATGTAAAAATACAGAATATTGAGAAAAGATTGTAAAAAAGTAGCAGCTTTTTATAAGCAATGCCACTTGGTAGTCACACTTTGATGAATTAAAAACCTAAGAAATATCATATCTTCATTCACATACTTGACTCCATTACAGTGTGTTGCATTTCATACCCAGGTTTTTGTGATTTGATGAGATCACAGTTTTAAAAAGAATTAAAAATAAAAGATAATGCTTGTGAAGAAATAATAATAATAATAATAATAATAATGATGATGATGATGATGATGATAATAATGATAATAATGATAATATTAATGATAATACATGTAATAATAATGATGATAATAATAATAATAATAATAATAATAATAATAATAATAATAATAATAATAATGAGAATAATAATAATAATAATAACTACTGTAATAATAATAATAATAATAATAATAATAATAATAATACTAATAATAATAATAATAATGATAATGATAACAAGAAGAAGAAGAAGATGAAGAATGAAAAATGACATGTGACCTTACCTTTGGCTGAATGGTGTATGAATAATTCATGCATGATCCACAGGTCGACGATTTGTGCAGGTCAGGCTTGTGGAGCCAAAAGTCACATCCCTCAACAGCGGAGACTGCTTCATCCTGGTGATGCCCAACGAGATCTACCTCTGGATCGGGGAGTACGCCAATGTCATCGAGAAGTCCAAGGTAGGCATGTCAGGAGGAATAAGGAGGATGTCCCACTTCCGGGGGTTTCGTGGGAGGCAAGGGAATGATGAAGAGATGAGATTAGCTGGATGAGACAATTTCCTTAGGTGTAGATGGACATTTTGGAGCTTGCCAACTTAGCTCTTTGAGTGCCAAGACACTTCTAATTGAGTAATCTGCCAGGCTTTTTCATTAGCATTCAGTAGTCTATCTAGACTTGATGTTGTAGTGGTAGATTTTAGGAGCAAGCCCACTCCAGTGTATGTAGCAATGTGCCTCAGTCCAACAAGAAGATAATTGTGACATAATTGGGATGAGGATGATTAGGCAATATTTATTCATTGGCAACTAGTTTCCAGACACTTCTACCAACAGGCGAAGAAAGCATGTCAGGGTGCATACACAAAGCACTGTAAAAGGGTTCATGTGAAATGCCCCTTTGCGTTCAAGCTGATTTTTAGTAAAACACAGTAATAAAATCTGATGAATCAAACAGTACAAGTTTTTTGAAAGTGATTGCAAATACAAACTTAAAATCATGATATCTATTTAAGTTGTCATGCAACAACTAATGGAACAAAATTTCCAGCTGTTCAACTTTCTGTCTGATTGTGATAGACAGTGAGGAAATGTGAAAAAAGACGCTTCTTGAAGACAGCTGCATCCTTTTTCTTTCCTCTGATTACACCGATGCACTACAGGCATCGGAGATTGCACAACACATACAGCAAAAACGAGACCTGGGCTGCAAAGCGCCGACAGTCATAGAGATCCTGGAATCCAAGCAGAAGACATCCCATGCCAGGTTGTGGCAAAAGTTTGCTGAATATCTAGGAGGGGAGGCAAAGTACAGAGGTACATTCTTGTTTCTTTCTTTCTTTCTTTTCGATTGAGATCTGTATGTGACCCGCTACAACAAAAGGATCCGAAAGTCGGGGAGGACAATTTTTTGAAAATGGCATGACATTATTCCCATACTCTTTTACTTTCATTTCATACATAGTACAACTCATAAAAATACTTGTTTGCGGAGATATCGATGATTTTATCAGCCCATGTCAAGTGGTTGAGGAAATCACAGTTTTGAGAAAAACGCCTTCAAAGTTGTCCTTCCGACGCTATCATGGTCAAGGGGAAGCGAGACAGTTATCACTGCTTGACAATAGAAGGCATGCTCTTAGTGACCCCCGCCATGTTCACTCAAGCTTAGCGCCAGCGGTCCATGTACGACCAATCGGTAATCAGGATGCCACGCACTGACCAATAAGATCACTCCCTTGTTGCTAGGGGCGGAGTCTAGCTGCGGCACTAAATCCAAATCTTCGGACACGTTACTCTTGCATTGAAAGTCGGAAAATCATGACCCAGACAAACACTGATTTCTTGCCTTTCCATTGATCATTTAGCTTCGAAATTTCGGCAGATGATGGACAAAATATTAGACTACAAAATTATGCAAAAAACAGAAATCAGATTGTTTTGACCAATTTTGATGATGTGAATTCAAACTCAATTTTCTCGGCTCAGCCGTCAGCGACTTTAGGATCCTTTTGTTGTAGCGGGTCACATATTGTTGCATACATGTACCTGCTAACTGTTTTCTCGTGATATGAACATTCCTACAGATATTTCTTAGGAAAGAAGAAGCTCCATTTAACCTTAAATGTTCTGTTTTATGTTTTCTGTTGTCAATTTGATGAGAGATTGGTGAAAAAATCATACTTGTAACTATTTTCTCCCAGTTATTCCTATTTTTGGAATGTTAGCATGTACAATGTACAATGTATGTTCATGTATTTCAAGGAACTCTTCAATTGTCAGTGTTTATGGTACTTGTACATTTTAACATAGTCAACTAATAGTAAGTTCTCTTCTCTTTTTTCTGTCCAACTAATTAAGTCTTTGTGCCACAAGAATTTCAGAATGATATGATGCAAGATGTGATTAGGATCTTGCAATGAAATAGTTAGCATGAGAGGACTTCAAGTTTATTCTTCTTTATGGCTTATAATGAAATAAGATACATACTGGTAGTTGCTTGGTGGTTTTTTTTTCTCTCTTTTTTTTTATTGGGGGGGGGGTTCCTATAGAGATTATTTTGGAAGTTTTGAATATTTTTGATCAGTTTCCAGAGACAAGGTGAATTCTTAAAAAGATGTACCTCTAATTATCATTGTTCAACCACACTGTTCCTTGAGCAGATTGCTAAGCAGCCAAGGATGATGTTAAATATGTTAAAGGAAATGGAGATTCTTCTAATTCAGGGAAATTTCTACTGTAAACATGCAGCAAACAACATCTGTAGTGAATGAATCCATATTCCATGCTATTTCCTTCTCCGGCATTGTTTGAGAATACTGGTGTGAATCTATTTCAATGCAGATGTCGGAAAACCCGATGAAGATGAACTCCACGAGATCTACATCACAGAGACAAACATGGTCTACAAGGTTGTTGGCGACTCACTAGAACCGTATGAAACGTATTGGGCATCGCCGGGCAAATACAACATGCTGGATACTAATGAGGTAACACACTTTACTCCTTATGCCATATTCTTCCTTGTTTTGATCTCCGTTTGTCCATATTCTTAGCAGTGAAGCTGTATTATCAGTGTTAAATGTTCATTCCATCCAAACTTTGGGCAAAGTGGATGGAACAAACCAGGGAGGTGGGAAGCCCACCTCCCTGAACAAACTCAGCAAGGTGAAACAACACAGTCCCACACATAAGATATTTTGTTATGCTAGGAAGAAGTGAGGAGCTTACACAAATTAAATTTGGGACATCCATTGCTGTATGAGAAGACAACAACAACAACAAAATACCAGGAGATGTGTTGCTTAGAAATTGAACTCATTTAAAGTCTTTCATGATGTTTTTTTCTTGGCCAGGTGTTTGTCTTTGACTTTGGGAGTGAGATCTATGTCTGGAGGGGCAAGTCAGCCTCAAAGAAGAAGAGGAAAGCTGCAGCCCAGCTGGCCCAGTTGCTATGGGAACGGGGCTATGACTACTCAGAGTATGATGTCAACCCAATCCTGCCTCACGACACAAAGACTATGGCTGGCAACGAAAGACCTGAGTGGACATTAGTTGGAAAGGTAAAACCTACATGAATGTAGCAGAGTAGAGAATTCAGTTGTGTTGCCATTCAGATCTCTTTAATTTTGGTGATCATTGAATGAGGTTATGAAGTATATTTCAATAATACATATTTAGTATTTTTAATAGAAAACATATCATTATGTGATATACTGTGCAAAGAAATATGAACCTACAAGATAATTTCTGTGGAGAGTGTGTAAGTATCTGTTCCTGCTGTTGCATAGTCATAACAGCATTAATTTTCTGCACTAAAAATATATTTATGCCTATGTAAAGGTATATCCAGAAGGGTGCCGGAAGCATTATGTTTCAAAGTTCACCGTCTTATATGCATTTACTTGGTACCTGGCTCAGGAATGCTTTGAAGGTTGTTGATGTACTGAGAAGATTTTTAGGAAAATCTCTCAGGTCAAAGGTCAAGTGGCATTTCTCAGTTCTAACTTTGTCTAGGAATGTCCAGTGGTTATATGATGTGGTAGGAAGGGTAGAAATGTATAGACAATAATTTTCATGTATTGATAATGGTCAAAGGTCAGTGGACTCTGAAAAAAAAAATGAAAAATGTAATTTTCACTTCAGCTAGTGATTTATTAAAGTTGGTGTGCAAACTCTCTATTTCATATTGCCAAATTAGCTTAGCTTGAGGAATTGTGAATACCAAATACATAAGGTTTAGTAATACAAGATTGGCACAAATTCCCATCTCCTCCACCCCCCCCCCCCAATACAAAGATGAAGATGAGAACATGGATTTTGTGTGTCTTCCGTTACCTAGGCAACCCAGCACATGGAGACGGTACTCTTCAGGCACAAGTTCATTGACTGGCCAAGGGAAACTGTGGCCTCAAAGAATGAACAAGATGAGCAGCAAAAGGTATAAGACATTATTAGCACTGGGAGAAGAAAAGATTGATTTGATTAGGATGTAGAGGATAAAACCCAGCTTTGAGGCACCTTTTTGACTGCTTGAAAAGTCAAGCAAAGATAACATGCCAGTTATTAAATCTATGTAGCAGAGCATGATTTCCCCCACTATGCTCTAGTAAATTTTGCTTTAATGCATGTTAAAGATTTAGTATTGAAATATACAGTACAGTGAGGATTAAGGAAATAAACCATTCAATTTTCCCTGTGTGTGTTTTTTTTTTCATGAAGATAGAAAAAAGGAGAGGATCTTTGTGGTATACAATGTACATACATAATAGTAAGGTGTAGCATGAATATCTTGATCTTCCAGAAATCTGTGCACAAGCTTCCGTGATTTTTGAAGAATGCACACCTTTTGGTATTCGCAGTCCAGCTGTCTTTCTAATTTTGAAACATGAGAAGGGTTTATTGCCATGATGTGTGTGTCATTCTGGTATCTGTGACTTCTGTCTTGTGTAGAACGAGCAAGCCCCCGAGCTTGTTCCGTTTGATGCAAAGCTGATGATCCAACCGAGCAAGGAAAAGCCGCACCTCATACTTGAAGGCACCAACCTTGGCAGGGGAGATGGTAAGTTGAGAAATTTCATTAGTATTGCATGTAACTGATTATTGATGTTGTTTGAAGTGAAAAAAGAAGAAGAATGCGTGTGTTTTTTTGAAGCAAATGAATGTAATTATCCCTGAAACAGAATGCCTGGAAACATAAGAAAATGAAAGAAAAAAGAAAATGGTTTTGCAACACCTAATACGGCAAAAGTAACCCTGAGTGTCATGTGCATTTTTGTGTTCAATAGATTTTGTTACTTTGTCAGAATGCAACATCATCTAAGAGCTGAAGTATTTCTTCTGTTTAATTGTTTGACCTGAAGTAAAATCTGGCGACTTTTTGTTGGTTGCAATGCACGGTCTTACATAATATGAAAACATGCTTTGTGACATCCTTTGAAATTTGCAAGGATTGTTGTAACAGGTTTTGCTTGTTAAAGTAAACAGTTGATTCTTTATTTTTCACTGAAACAATTGATTTTTTTTTTCTAAGACCAGTTGACATAGTAGCCACACCAGAGAAAAGAAAAATGTTGTTACACGGTTCAGTGATGTGGCATGGATGTACATATGTTTTACATAGGATTTTGTTTTTCAGTGAGTTTGCTAATCTATGCCTAACTTTTGCATCGGATATGGACAGTTATTGTGCTACATTTATTGTTCACTGTTACATACAATTGTAGTCCTGTAACAATCACACAGGTGTGATTCATTTATGTGATCTTTTAAAAAGTTTGAATGGACCAAATTTCACCTGTGATTGTGATTTGAGTGTAGCTGTTTACTTGAGCCATTTCTATGTACCATGCAGACTTACATTCTTTTATGTTTTTTATCAGCCAATTGCTTGATGAAGTTTACTAAAGCATTAGTAATCTAATGAAGGAATATTTAATAAGAGACAAAATCTTTTAAAAAGAGAGAAAGGGGGTTCATCCATAACTCCTTTGTTTGTAGTTAAAGCAAAGGAAAACATACCCTGCTTGGTGCCTATCAAATCCAGTTTTTTGGTCTTTGGTGGTTACGGCAAGAAAGAAAGATTGAAAGGGTATGAAAACTATTTACATAGAATTTCAGGAATCAGGACCCAAAGAGTCTGCACTCATACTCGTAGTAGTGTGTTATCTGTCATGATAGAATTTGGAATATCTTAAAAGAGGGGTTGTGCACAGATCTGTAGGGAACAGTTTTGATTGTTGTGGTCTTCTGTCAATTTCAGAGGAAAACAGTGAACAAGCGGTTTCAAAATTACGATGTAAGACCTGGAGTCTTTTAATAATTTGATTCTTGGTTTTTCACAACTTTATGCATTCACAAAAAGTGGCAAAGCTGCAATGTCAATTAACATTTAACTTGTGAAAAGAAAGTTTGACATTCTTGGATTGGGCAACAGTGAATCTAGCATTGGTGTTTAAAGCCTTCTTTAAGATTTCTACTAATAATTCTCTTTCTTTCCATCATTCTTTTCTCCTCCATCAATTTCTTCTTCGTGTTCTCATCATCTTAATTTTTGTGCATGTTGTATGCGGCACAAAAAAACAAAAAATGCCACCAAACATACAACTTGTGACCCCCCCTTCTAAACACAAACTGAATGTATTGTGTGTGAACGTATGTATGTTAACCAACGTGTGGCTCGCGGAAACATAACCCTCATCAGGACTGGACGCATCTTATGATATTGAAAGGGATATACCAGGTGACTGTACACTAATTTTTCTTTTCATCACACTCGCATCTCAATCCTTTCCGTGCTCTAATATCTCGTTCACGTGGCAAACTTCACAAACATTAATGGTGCAGAATTGATTTCCTTGGCAGGCAAAATGGCATGTTCAAATCCATGGAAGTTCTATTGGTGCATACTGTAAAAGCAGAAATTTTTGTGTGCTTTGTAATTTTGTGAATTTTGCGAGAGCTAAGATTCACAAAGTTCAAAACGCATGCAAAAGTTCTTGTCTACACTATATATGCATTTAATGCCAGTGGCAATATGAACAAATTTCAAGCTGCAAAAGATCCATCAGCTCCAATTCGCGGAAATTTCGTGCTGTGAAAATTTCTTGCTTTACAAAAGTGTGAGAATGATTCAAGGCATTGGCGCTTGAGTTGATATTCTTTACCTGATAAGGGAATGTAATTCTAGTTTTTGTACAAAAATGAAATGGGATGGATTTGTGAGATGAATCTGATACTAAAAAAAAAAAAAAAAAAAAAAAAGGTTTGACCGTTTGCAATCCAAGCAGAATAATCCTCTCTTATTGCTTTCCTGTCTTTGTAATGAGAGGAAATTCTTGCTAAAAAGTAGCTGTGCTTCACTCTCTGTTTTCCACACTTTGAAAGTTAATGATAGACTGTGGCCTTCAGATATAATTCACCATGTAGCATCAACTCAGCTTTGGTATAACAACTTGATGCCATCTGAAACAATTTTCCTCGTCGTATGAAAGTTTCATGGATTTGAACAAATTGCTCGGCCCTGCCAAGCTAATCATTTTTTAGAAGTCATGTTTGTCCGTTCTTTAAACCACTAACTAATTTGTTCGAGTAATGTATCTAACATTCACTTTGTGTCTCGGTTACCGTTACTGTAAACCGCATAATTAGCATAACTACACGTCTCTCTCTTCTCTATCATCTGTCTGCACAACAATGTTGCAATCTTAGCAATCATGTTTCCATGGTAACCCCAAGAAATACCTTTTCACCAGCCAGTGATTGGCTTCTGTGTGATTTATCCTGGCAAAGTCAGTTGCCCTACCATATACACATTCTCATTGGTACAATGATTGCTCCTTTATCTTTTTGTGAACCAGACCATAATGACTATTAAATACCAACTGCACTGACTATCTAAAAGAATTTTATAGGACACCTCATTCAAAATAAAAGACCAACCCCAACCTCCTTTTCTTGTTCCGTAAATGGCAGAAATATGATAGGTGCCTACTGATTTGCAACTCACAAGTGGGATATACATTGTACACAAAATTTGATTTACTTCATATTAAAGTGTCCGCCAAGAATGGCATGAAAAAAGATTACCATTCTTTGATGTCCAAAGAGCACAATCTTTTACATGCCTGAGGCTGAAATATGAAAATAATGCAACCGTGTATCCTCCATAATTTACTGTGCATGTTTTCGCAAACTATTCAAAAGAATGTGTCATCATAAAAGATAAATAATTATATTTTCTTGATACACACACAAGAAATACATGCTCCTTACAGCAAACAGTGCATTTTCTAATAGTTGAGGAAAGGCATCATAAAACACTGCACAATACATACAGTGTAGTTTATGCCCTTTTGCCTCTCAGCTGGTCGATGTATGTCCATGTTTACGAATGTACACACTAGTATGTAGGGGCAACTATTTTAATCTGTTTACCGTACTAATCTGCCCTTTAAGTAGGCATATGGCTGTACTGAGTGTGTGCTGTCATATATTACACAGCAATGCCCAGAAATGTCAGTGCAAGGGCCTATCTGTACATTTGCATTGCATCTCTACAAAAGGCATGTTTCAGAACTATGAATGTTTCTTAACTGAGCATCACAACTATGTGAATTTTTATCTGAATATATTTCTCACAAAATTCATCATTACACTGTAGATCAGATCATAAGAATTTTTTTTTTCTATGGATGAAATGTCCAATCATTCACATACAGTATCTTATCTGGCTGCTTGATTCACTCACTCACTCAATTCATCCATAAAAAGACTATAAAATATTTCTGGTAAATTCACGTTTTCACAAAGGGGAGTTGTATGGTCATCAGAGTTTCAAGGCATAGGCCTACTGGGGATATGCTGCAGGGATGATAGTTGAAAAAGTTTTTTTTTTAATTTCTTCACTATTCACAGTATGTATGTTTCAAAAGGAGTGTATATATTTTGAGAAAAGAAGTGGTTCTCACTAACTTTCTCTTTAGATTAGCTCGATAGTGATATTAACTGTCGAAACACTGCACGTCCACAAATATCAATGTTGCATAATTACGATTGTGTAATATATTGCATTTACCGTGTGTGTGTGTTTCAAAGCCATATAAGAATTAGCACTTTAACTCTCTATGTGTTTTGAGTGCCAAATGGCACTGAAAATCGTATAGCATTGTACACACTGTCCAAAGTCCCTGGCACAGAAAGGGTTAGTGTGCCCATTTAGTTTCCCAGCTACTATAGTATTGGCAAGGTGTTATACACTGTACCGTATGTCCCCCCCCCCCCCCCCCCACCCCCACCAAAAAAAGAAAAAGAATTACAATGGGACCCTCCACAACGATAACTTTGAAAAATTGTGAATCAATCCAAACAAAATTTCAGGGTAAGAAACAATAACTTGTTACCCACATCTTACAGAAAACCCCATCCGATTTGCTTCAGTGGTCAAAGAGAAATGAGGATTTTTGTAGAGCATGTCAGGAATCCTTTCCCTCCAAGTTCTGTCCATTGTGTTCACACATTGATATGTATAGTTCCAAGAGCATCTAAGTGCTAAACTTGGAAGAATAAGACCCATGACATGCTTTACAACAATCCACATTTCTCTGTGACCACTTAATCAAATGGAATGGGGTTTTCTGCAAAATGTAGGTAAGATGTTATATTTTTAGACCCTGAAGTAGCATTCAAACAGTTTAATCATATTGGAAGCTATCAATGCGAATATTCGATTGTATTTTTTTTTTTTTTTTTTTTTTTTTTTGGGGGGGGGGGGGGGACATACTGTATGTTCAGCACCAGCTTATGAAGACTGGGAATAAATAACAAACAGTTCATGACTTTAGCAAAAGCCTTCTCTACAAGCAAATGAATAATTATATAAAATGTAGACATCAAGAATATAACAAATAGGATCAGTACTTATGATAGACAAAATTTTAAGCAGATTGCATAAAAATGTGGATGTGGCATGCTAAGAATTAATGCCTTCTCTGTCCTCTGTATTGTTTCTATTTAATCTGATTATGAATGTGTCATATTCTTATATAATCTCAATCTATGAAGCTGTTTATTAGACATTGTCGTAAAAAATATTGTAAGTGGATTGTGGAAGATGCATTTGAAAGAAGTTAAAAAAAAATGATATGTGCAGGTTGGATTTATTCTCTTGTGGTATATACAAGTACCAGCTCTGCAGTCTTAGAGCAGTGTGCATGAATATTATCTTTGTGAGAAACTCCCAAACAAAGTGATGTGTACCATTGTACGGAATTGTTAGGAGTAGATTGTGAGAGCAGCCTTGTGTGTGCCCTATCGAAAATACAAGTGTATGCCCACTTTGAGTGATTCCCGTAGTATATGTAGCTGATTTTTGCCCTCTTTTCTTACCAAAGGAGTGAGCACCCCTTTAGTCCGGGATGTAGCAGAATGTTCTTTCCTTTTTGTATGGTGGAAGCTGTACACTGTTGTTTGTTTTCTCGTCTGAAACTTGTTTATTTTGACAACTTCCTGTTATTTCTTTCTAGAGATGTGGGGTTGTTCCGGGGTTTTGGATTAAGCTGTAGAATCAATGTTTCATGCTCTTCATTATTAAAAGCACAATTGTTGCAATGTTTTTTTCTTTTTGAAAAGTTGATTTCGGTTGCTTTTATTGTCATCTGCTCTTATTATTTCCTTTCATTTTTGCGTTGCTTTCTAGTGAAATGAATGAAAATATCTCTGCTTGACTGTAAAGATTTTACATTTACCAACATGTCATGAATTCATGTCACGTCCACAATAACTGCATCTACAATGTCAGTACATTGGAATAATGAAGTAAGGACATGCAATCATTCATGTCATCTAAATATAATAGGTCAGTTAATCCTGATTCATTCTTATGTAACCAAAATACATGGTTACTATTGAACCATCTGCAACATTGACAAATTTTGATAAGAAGTCTTGAATACATGGCAGTTGTTTGAATTGTCCTATTTCAAATTTAACAAGTATCTTGACCAATGGCAAGTAACCATAAGAAGCTATTCACAAAAGTTTTGACTTGTCTGTATTGATCACAAGTATAATACTGAAATCAAACAAGGTCTAGATGACCTTTGACCATTTTATTATGATATTGCTATTTTTCCTTCCTTTTTTTTTAGTCCAGGTTTAATGCAAAAACATACAATGTGTATTAAAATACAGTGTAGGTGTCTATATGAAATTGACAAAGAATAACTATGAGAAAAAAAATCTGATTACGTATGTATCTTTCTTTTTTTTATTGAATAACGCTTCTTAGAATGTGAAAGAAAATAAATTGATAAATAGTTTTATGTCACAATGACGTTTTTGCATGTTGTTGCCCACTCTGTAGAAGTTTCCTTTAAAGTATAGAATAATGTTTGGAGTTCATTCTTTTGTTATGTATTTGTGGATGTTCATATTTTTCCCTTTTCGATCCCCTCATGCAGCGTTCTTCAGCAAGGTTGATAGGAAGGGTCAGAAAATAAACACACTTTCCGTCCTGGTGTGGCACGTTCTAGAGTACGAACACAGCGTGGTACCCGAGGAGAGCTTCGGCCAGTTCCACGAGGGTGACACGTATGTCATCAGATGGGTCTATAATGTGGAAAACACAGGTGAGGCAGTGAAGTTATCTAAACCTTTTTTATTTATGTGTTGTTCAATTTTTTGTCTGTCTGTTTGTTTATGTTATGTAATGTACTGTAAAAATTCATAGCAAGTGCCAGCTTACTATACTAGGAATTAGGGGCATTAGGTAATCTCTATAAATTTACAGTTAGTTTCCAGACATTTGTGCCAGTCTTGCTAAGAAAGCTCTTCAGCGTGCATGGTCATAGCTGAACAAAGTACAATAAGGGTTAAAGTCATTTTTTGTCATTATAACCATTTTTTCTTCTTTTCCTCTGAAGGTATGCGTGACCTGAAGGGCAACGTGTCGAAGTGGGGCGGAACGCAGGGCCGCGAGAGGTGTGCCTACTTCTTCTGGCAGGGCCAGCAGAGCACCATCAATGAGAAAGGGGCGTCAGCCCTGATGACGGTGGAGCTAGACGAGGAGAGGGGTCCCCAAAAACAGGTGGTCCAGGGCAAGGAACCGGCAGCCTTTCTACAGCTCTTCCGGGGGCGCATGGTGGTCCACGTGGGCAAGCGCGAGGATGAGGAGACAAACACGCAGGGTGAGGGGGGCTTGGTCCAATGGGTTCTCTCCCAAAAGTTAATGAACGAGAGATAAGATACGATATAATACAGATAGTGAATGGTCATGAGTGCAATATTAATGGTACAGGATATTGTGTGGTGTGACAGATGAAGTGCTCTATGCCTCATTGAATAGAGCACCTGATATTTTAGGGAATGCAAAATCTTGTTCCATTGCATGATGCAGTAAAGACCATACACTATCTGTTCTATACAACACCTCGGATATCAACGAATGTCGTCCATGCTGATTAGATATGAAATTCAATGTAGTAAAGAAATGACAACCTTTTTTATTTTTATGAATGGTGATCGATTGTATTAAGCCTATACAGTTGTAGCTCAGTTGTATGACGAAGCGATCAGTTTTTGTTTAAGTGATCAAGCACACACTTCTAACTCATTGAGGGGGCGCTGAAAAAAAGAAATGTATAATGTGATTTCAGAGGAGTGTGATGGTGCATAATTCTGAGTTTGATAGAGCCCATGTTTATGTACATGGTTGATGATGTCAGGGTGCAATAGCTAAAACTGATGGACAAAATTTGCGCACTGAAAAGCAACAGCATGCAATGGTACTCTGAACCACATGTCATGGGATTAGCAGATAGCCAATCAGATATCAGGAATCACTGTAGGTGTTACATGACTACCATAAAGTGGGACATTTACATTCTGTCAGAGTAAAGTTAGAATTATCTTTTGTGCCTGTATGTGTGATTAGGATTTTGATTCTTATTAGAAATACTTCTTATAGAAGCTGATCACAAGAAGGAATTCAGGAGATATTAGTTTATCTTGCCTATGTAGCTGGTAGGACTGTCAAGAAGAAAGCACTTTGTTGGAAAAAGTAATGCTGTCTTTGTCTACATGTCTGCATTTATTGCGCAAAGCAAACCTTTTTTGAAGGTTCCAATTTGACTTTCTCTTGTTTCTTGTTTTAAATATCTTGCTGCAGAAAGCAAAGAAGTGAATGAACAATCCGTATTGTGTCAAAGGTCCTGTTTACATGTACCTTTGGGAGCACTGATTTAAAAAATGTTCAAGATATCACATTTCATGCATATATGTACAGTAGGTTAGTTGTATCACAAGACATCCTACCATATATCATTTTTGCAATAAAGCCTAAAATAAAGGAGATAGCACTGTTTTTCTCAATAAACCATAACTGTAGACGGTTTAGTCTGGAAGCATTTTTATCATAACTTGATATTTTTAAACTATTGTTCACATTTTGTATATTTGCTTTGGTCGTTTCTATCCCTAACTCACATATCAGATCTATTTTGAAGCACTAATGCTGGGTTTTTTTATTCATCTGCAAATATTAAATCATGCCTTTAAGTTGTTACATTACTAGAGATTGACAGGTGTTGAAATTGCCCCCACCCCCCTCCCATCCCTTTTACGTGTAGGAAGCACCAGATTATACTATGTGAGGGGAGAGCACACCAAAGAGACAAGTCTGGTGGAGGTAGCCTGCAAGATGAGGTCACTCCGGTCTCGCACCTCCTTCATCCTGGTCAACCTGGAGGGAGTGGAAAAGAAGAAAGCTAGCATCCACCTCTGGCACGGTGCCAAGGTTTCCAAGGCAACCAGAGAGTGCGCCAAGCATGCGGCTGAAGCCATGAAGGAGAAGTGAGTGAAATCTTCAATAGCATTTTGCATGACTTCCTTTTTTTTTCAAATTAGGTGCAGATTTTCTATTTCAAGGCTTCGGATTATTGTATATGCCATATTTTCCACGAGTCTAAGTTTTCGCAAGTCTAAGTTTTCATGAATCAGGACTTCCCGAAAATTTTGTAAGTGGCAAAATTTGCTATTGGGGAGTACAGTAATGGACAGAGAAATGTATGCATGCACATCACTTTCATGTCAGGAATTAGAGTTGAAACTTTCACGCGTTGTTAAATTTGCGAATAGCACCCAACTTGCGAAATTCATTAAGATTATAAAAAAAACAACTGCAAAATATATGACCTATACAGTCTATTGTAACTGCAATGTAGTGCAGTTACTGAGGCAGTAGACAGGAAATACCAAGTCAGCCTCTAGCATTTAGCTAAATATTGCACATTGAATGCTTACAGGGAACAAAATTGAGTGATTTTACTTTGGATTAATGTTTTGCTTTAATATCACAAACTATTTCATGCCCCAATGTGCACTATTTCTGTTCTCTTGTCAAAGATTAGTTGGATTGCCTGCCCACACTCTCACAGTTTCCTGAAGAAACATGCATTTGTGACACAGTTCACTTTATTAAAGAGCAACGTAGAAATCATGACAATGTTCCCGATCTGTTCCTTACCATCTTTCCAGCAAACCTCTGGAGGTGGGATTAACGAGTGAGTGCAGTGTCACCCTGGAGGAGATGGATGAGGGCAAGGAGACGGCTTCCTTCACCAAGACCCTCGGCAAAGACCGCAAATCTTATGACAGTGCAATAAGTGGTGAGACCAGTGTGCCTAGAAAGTAAAGGAGATAATGCCATGGGATTTTTTTTTTTAATGTGCTAATCAGTAGTTTTCCAAAGTACATACAAGCGTAGCCATAATGATGTTTATGAGCTGAATTATAATATGAATTTCAATCACTCTGAATATTATAGTGTGAGCTAAAATGTCACTCCTTCATTGATTCAATACATTTGCAGGATTATCATAAACTTTCAACAATACATGTTCCAAATCTAGATGTTAAATGATAAATTAAGGTAGTTGTGTTCAATGATTGAGCTTGTCATAGAACCCTTTGTTGACATTACATTGGATGCATTGTATGAACATGGTATAGGTCAATGTGTGGCAGGTTCATAACCCGTTGAGGATGGGCTGATTTTGCTACAACACGCATTTCACATAGACACCTACCCAGGTATTTTCGGTACTGGTCTTCAATGGGTTGAAATCACTTTCGAAATGAAACTACACCAGTTTTATTGGTATTATGCTTCCCTTTGATCTGTGAGAATTGTCTTTCTGAAATGTGGAAGATGATTCAGACATTTCTCTCTCATCATCCCTCCACAGACCCACTCAAGTATGACTACACCCCAAGACTCTTCAACCTCTCCAGTGCTTCGGGCGTGTTCGTCTCCAATGAGATTCTGTACCCATCCAGATCTGAAGAGCTTCCATCACCGTACCCCTTCCTCCAGTCTGACCTCTATCTCGGGGAGCAGCCATGTGAGTGCCAAAAAGGGTGTCTTGGTTGTTCAGGTTTACCAGTAGTGGCAGTGGAGAAGAAATTCATGATGATTGTGCAATTGCTGCTACTACTGATATTGATGATAATGATGAAGATGATGATGGTGATGGTGATGGTGATGGTGATGGTGATGGTGATGGTGATGGTGATGGTGATGGTGATGGTGATGGTGATGGTGATGGTGATGGTGATGGTGATGGTGATGGTGATGGTGATGGTGATGGTGATGGTGATGGTGATGGTGATGGTGATGATGATGGTGATAGTGACGGTGCTGGTGGTGGTAGTGGTGCTGGTGGTGGTGATGATGGTGGTGATGGTGGTGGTGGCGATGGTGATGGTAATGGCAGTGATGATAGTGATGATGGTTGTGATGATGATGGATGGTGATGGTGATGATGGTGGTGGTGGTGGTGATGGTGATGGTGATGGTGATGGTGATGGTGATGGTGATGGTGATGGTGATGGTGATGGTGATGGTGATGGTGATGGTGATGGTGATGGTGATGGTGATGGTGATGGTGATGGTGATGGTGATGGTGATGGTGATGGTGATGGTGATGGTGATGGTGGTGATGGCGGTGGCGGTGGTGGTGGCAATGGTAATGGCAATGGTGATAGTGATGATGGTTGTGATGATAATGTTGATGATGATGACAATGATGATGATGATGATGGTGATGGCATGGGTGATGATATTGGTGGTAATGATAATGATGATGATGAGGATGATGATGGTTGTGATGGCAATGGTGATAGTGGTGGTGGTGGTGATAGATGATGGGGATAATGGTGATGATGATGGCAATATTGATAGGGTAGTGTAATATCAGTAGTGTGAATGGTCGGGCCAAATGGTAGCTAAGGAAGAAATAAAATCATATGGAAAGCAAATTGATTATAATTTTGACTGAAAAAGAATGACAAAATATTTGAATTCTGGTGTGTTCTCAATTTCAGCCCTCTTCGCTCTGGACAACCACTATGAGATCTACCTTTGGCAGGGCTGGTGGCCAGCAGACCACGAGTCGCCGTCTGGCACAACGAAGACAGGCTCGGCCAAAATTAGATGGGACATCGACCGCAAGCTTGCCATGGAAACCATCATGGCTTATTGTAAAGGTAATCATATTTTCATTCTCTCTCGTTATGTTTACACATACACCCTGTACACGTATATATTATGCTTGCAAACACACACATGATATCTCTACATATATCTATACATGTGTGTATGTTAAAATATTCATAAGAAATTGTAGGAGTAGTAATGGTGGTGGTAGTAGTAGTACTAGTAGTAGTAGTAGTAGGCCCTAGTTGTAGTAGTAGTAGTAGTAGTAGTAGTAGTAGTTGTTGTTGTTGTTGTAGTAGAAGTAGGAGTGGTAGTGGTACTTGTTGTGATAGTTTTGTTATTTTCATTATTTTCATCTGCTGGCAAATATCTTACTTATTATGTTCTTTTCCAACAGAGAAAAGGCCAAAGAACCCACCCAAGGCATACCTGGTGTATGCAGGGCTTGAACCTCTGACCTTCACAAACCTGTTCCCTGCCTGGGAGGTTCAAGAGGAAGTGACGAAGATCAACAAAGAGGTAAAACACAAGATCTATCTTCTTTGTTCGTTTATTCATAGGGCATACTCATTCTTTCATCTATTTTGCTGCTAACTCTATATTATTCCAATCAACTGACAGATCCTAATATTGGAACTTGTTATATATGTCACTATGTCATCCCTTTGAACTCAATTTTGTGTACAAGTGGCTTTTCACATAGTATCCTGGTACACAATGTACACGTCGAAGCAAATCTGCTTTGTGTAACCGGTTCAGGACGAGTCCCGGGTATACTCGAGCAGGTGTCTATTGGAAATGCGGGTTGTGGCAAAATCAGTCCATCCTCAATGGGTTAAGATCCATTTATAGCTTCTGATGGCACAATTGAGGTCAGGTTATCTGTGCCGGCATTGTTTGCAAATGAGCAAGCATTGCAACAAATACATGAAAGCACAAAGCAAACACAAAAATACATAGTGATACATCCCTTGAGAAATAGCCCGGACTTTTCCGAGAAGGTATGTGTGGATTTTCAGGAATTCCCCTTCTTGCCAGGTTGGATGAGTTATGACAGCCGAACAGCTGACTAAAGCGTCCATGAATCCACACAGGAATGTCGACCTTGAATCCACACAGGAATGTTGACCTTGTCAATTCTCAATGTCATTGAAAGAGGAATATGTAAAAGTATATTATATGTGTAACTAAGAATATATGATATATATAATTACATAAAGAGAGAGGGAGAGAAGGAAGGAGGGTGAGAAAGGAAAAGTGGAAAGGACATGAAAGAGAGGGAGATGAAAAGATATGGCGAGACATAAATATTTCTTCACTGTATGACATTATCATGATTTTGTCCAGAATTTGAAGAATATTTTCATAAATGAAAGTTGAAATGCATCTTCATAAAAAGACGATTTCAATGTATTACGAGCAGATTCCAAATGGTGGAAGGTGTTTTTCCAGCATTTCTGTGAATTACAGTGTATGTTTCACTGGTATTTTTTTTTTCAATCTTAATTTTCTATTCAATTTGTAAGCAATTTTCATTTTCTTTATTTACTGTATTTTTGTATGTAACTTTGTATGAAGTTTTGAGTTGTTTATACGTAGAGTCCCTTTGTGAACAAGTTTTTTAACCCGTTTAGGACAGGCTGATTTCACTGCAACACGCATTTCCCATAGACACTTGCCAGACTATACTTGGGACTCTTCCTCAACAGATTAACTGAAATGGCTACGGCCTGTGAAAATAAAACAGAATGAATGAATAAATAATGCTAGAATGTGATAACTATTGAGTGCCAGAGTGTGATGTCATTGTTTTTTTGAATATCACCAATGAAAACTCATTCTGAACAACCTCACTTGGCCAGAATATTATATGTATATTCTGTGAACACATTGTCCCCCACTATGCTCACGCCTGGTACCAACCCAAGCTATGAGAAAAGACTGTGACATCATCAGTTTTCATAGTTCCCTGTGGGTTATTCAAATTCAAGAAATTCTTCTGTTATGAAGTTTTTATGCAACTGATTGACAAATTACCCTACATCAACGTAAAATTGCCGTACATTGACATAAATAAGCACTGAATTGATCAGTGTTGATTTCTTTAATCATGACTACTACTAAAACACTTATCAATTTAGTGCTTATTTACGTCGATGTACAATTTGTCACTCAGTTGCATAAAAACCTCTTGACAGAAGAATTTCATGAATTTGAATAATTACGCAGTACACGCTGCATGCTATAAGGATTCAAACCAACACTTGCTGTCGGATGGGAGCTCAGTGGTCTAGTGGAGATGACGCCTGTCTGGAGATCAGGAGGTCATACAGTAGGTTCGAATCCTGCTCCAGTAGTACGCCCATGATTTCTTTTATCATGGCTACTACTAAAACTCTGATCAATTCAGTACTCATTTATGTCGATGTAGGACAATTTGTCAATCAGTTGCACCCAGTGGGTTATCCCACTGATTTTGACCCTTCTCACACCCTGGGCAACCATTCTACTCCCTTTCCTCCCTGCTCATAGAGTGGTAAGAAGAGTGGTAAGGCTATTCTAGTGAAGGACATCCTGGCCAAGCTGACCCAGGCACAGTTCACCATGGAGGAGCTGAGCAAGCGACCGCTGCCCGAGGGAGTCGACCCCATGAAGCTGGAGACCTACCTCTCAAAGGAAGAATTCAAGGTTGGTAGCGAGGACAAATTGTTCCTGGCCGCCACTGACCGGTCTCTTTTCTACTCAAGGCAGTCTAGTGATCTTGAATGAGAAGTACAGAGTTACTCATAAACTGTGTTTGTCTTGTTCAATATCAGTTGTTTGCTTGCTGTCTGATTCTTGTCAAAGCATTTATTGCCCAATTTTCGTCTAGCTTTATACTGCTTGAGCTGCCTTGAGCAGTCAAATTGGACTGTAGGTAAGGCCAAGTAAAAAAAGAAACCAGTTTCTCGTCCTCGCGCGCATCGATTTTGGCCGCCGCATCGATTTTTTTACTATTTACTATTTTCAAAATGGCGCTGAAAATACCAAGAAATTCATAATTCTCGTCCCAGCCCGCTCCCCGCCCGCATCGATTTTCAGTTGCCGCATCGACTTTTTTGATATTTACTATTTTTCAACAATTCACCTACCAATCGTGATGTCTCATTTCTCATTACGCCTTGCGTCCTCTACTTAGCTGTAGTATAGCTGTAGCTTCCGTAGTGCGTATGTAATAACGCATGCATTTCACACTGCGAGCTCGGCAAGAAGGAATGACCGATAAAAGCAGTCGAACTGTAGTTGGTTAGGCGCGCGCGGGCGAGTGTGGGCTGTGATACGTACAGTGTACTCGGTACGTCGTGAACGCGATAGCGGCAACAGTTTTGCGAACAATCGCTGATATCATATTCCACGCATATTTCGCGCATTGTTCGTATTTTTCCCCGTTTCTCATATTTTAGGCGGATGAATTGTACTGTACAAATGCTTGTGAGGATTGTATCGAGTTTGTATAGATTTTCATGTCATTGTGACTATGTGCATGTGTGTGCAGTGTCGGAAGGTACGGTGCCAGTGCAGTGGCCGTGCCGGCCGCGTATGCGTGTCTGTAGCTGTCAGGGTCCATAGGGCCCATCCCCTGGTCTGTCAGCTGTCTGTACGCACGCGTGAACACAATGTGTAGAGGCCCGTACACTCTGCTCTGTAACGTTGCATCTGCCGGCGATGTATTGTTCTATTTTGAAGAGAAAATGAATGCGCTTTTCCAGCAAATGTAGAATTATTAAATGGGTGTATCTACAAAATAAATAACTTTTCCACGGATTCTGGTTTGTCTCGTATTTCTGCGTGATACTTTTCTTTACGATGTAAATTCACGGACACGGCCGTGAGTCGTATCACCTGTCATAGTGTGGTATACAATCATTCATCATCCAAATGATGAGTGATTATCAAATGTTTTTTTAGAATATGAAGAAACATCTTTAAATGTTTAATGCTATAATGCCATATCAGTATCATTTTTACATCCATCCAAATGTATTTCTGCATGCATGAAGTTTCATTTCAAGTATGGTACATAATGGTTTAAAAATGCACAGAGTGCAGGCAAGACATACACTTTGGACCTGGTCTCTCATAACACAGCTAACAGAGTGATATTTCATTTCATAAATTGGATATAGAAAATAGTAAAGCCCTCTCTCATTACCTTTCTCAGAATTACCGGACGAGAAACACATATTACTTTCATTTTGACAATCCTCGAAAAAATAGTAAGATATCAAATAGTAAGGACCTCCCTCATCGCCTTGCTCAAAAAACCCGGACGAGAAACTGCTTTCTTTTTTTACTTGGCCTAACAAAAATTAGATGCAACGAGAGTCAGAAATCCAAAAATATCTTCTGCAAAGCAAGAAATGTTCATGGCATGAAATTTTCGCAAATTTATAGTGTAGACAAGAACTTTCATATGCATTTTAATTCTGTGAATCTTTTCAAATTCATTTGTGATTTTACAGTACTGTAAACAATCCTTTTGCATATAGATATTTTCCCGAATGGCAGTTTATCAAATAATTTTATAAGTTGTTAATATTTCCCACTTATCATCACATTAATTGCAACAACAACAAAAAAAGAAGAACAGAATGTTGTACAAAAAGTACAAAAGTGTGACTTTCAATGAACAAAAAAAATGTTAAAACATTGTTTGAAGTGAGATCAAAACTCTCTCTCTCTCTCAAAATAACAAACAAACAAAAAAAAATACTTGTTTTCCAAGAAATTTGAGCCAGCAGCCCAAGAGCAGTTAGTTGTTATTTGATATTGCAAGGCTAGTGTGCTGGCCTGGGACAGTGTATTTGGGGCAAATTTTGTCATCGTTTCCGCACGTTGTTATTACGTTACAATCGGCAATATACTTGTGAAGTTATAACCACCCAGAAAATTTGAACATTTCCAGCAGATGTTATGTCTTATGCTTTTTTTTTTCCAGGCAATGTTTAATTTATGTATAGTTCTTTGCTTGATGCACTAGTAAAGTCCATTCCATTTTTGTTTCACGTTTTCTTTTTTTTTCCTTCTCCAGATGGTGCTGAAGATGACCAAAGAGGAGTTCTACACACTCCCAGCATGGAAACAAAAGAACCTCAAGAAAACTAATGGACTCTTCTAAAGAGAAAAAGAAACTCTAACCAGTCACAGAACAGACTGTTAGAGAAAAAAACAAACAAACAAATAAGCAAAAAATGTTCTGTGTTCATCTGCAATCTTGGGATTGTTTGAAAGATGGAGAGGAGGTCAGGTATACCGCTAATCTCTGGTGGATGGACAGGCAGATGTGATGAAAAGAAAGAAAAGAAGTGTCATTGGTGACGTTATTGAAAGGCTGAAATCGAGAAGAACAAAGTGACTTGCTGTTCCCTGGCCTGAGGGTTGACCCGAAGCGAAAGAGACTGAAGTTAAAGGCTAATGGCATTATTGGAGAATTATGATAATAATATTATTTTTAAGAGCGTATTGCTACGTTACCTGAATGCTATCATTGCTCATGAGCTGGTTCTCGAAAGGTACTGTCGTCTGTATTCAGTAGTTGGATCAGGTGCAGGTGATGAGATCCACGTTTTGCCCTTTGACATACACTCACATGCATTCATTATTGACATATCTGTAGCGTATTCTTAAGACGTAATACATTATGTTAAAGACATGCCAAGCATTATTACCTTATGCTATACACTTGTGGGAATCTCAGATACACTATCAGTGATTTTGCCTTAATTGTAGGATCGTCAAATTATTTGATGGTTGTGTATGCAGTCCTCAGGTAATGCACATGTAGCAAGCTTGGTGGTTTTGTTCCTTTGCCAACATCTGAGTTTGTTCAGTGGATGCCTTTAACCAGCCATCCTTTGAGGAAGCATATGAAATGTTTGTGCTACACGTAGTATGAGTCTACGGCTCAACTCACGGCTGTGACCGATTTTGTCTTCCGTTACACTGTCAGTGAAACTGAAATACTTCCATTTGCTCTTCTTTCTTTAAAGTCTTTTGTTAACAGCACGCACGCATTCTCTTATCAACTGCCTCGAGCAATAATGTATATGTATAACTTCAGCACCAAACAAAGATTATCATTTTTGGCATGTGTGCCAGCTCTGATTTCACCTTGGTTCGAGGGCAATGAATCTTGAAAGTTTGAATTGATTTCAGGTGTACGACATTGACAGAGATATAATTATATTCCGCACTCTTCATCACACTTTTTATGAAAGCTATATTTAAATACATCACAGAGGGTTTTTTTTTTTTTTCTTAATGTATTCTACCATGAACAGACAATATTTGGGTACAGTAAACGCACATTTATACACTTTAGCATCTTTCAGAAGTAACAAGTTATTGTTTTCATCATGATAAGAAGAGAGTGGCATTCTATCAACACTTTGATGCATTGAAATGAGTTATATTTGTTCTATCATCTGAATGTCTGCAAGTCACATTGGGTTAGCAAGGAGCAGAATGCAAACATGAACTATGACTATTGCCAGCCACTATGGGAAAATGATCAAGACAGCAAAATTATATGTAAACAGATGCAATATAGTTTTAGAAGGGATTAGAATGAAATGCATATGTACTGATCACTACCAAAGTCAACAACATGAATTTCATCTTCAAAGTTGTCTTGTGTTCATATTACTGTTTAAGTTTCTTCGACCATTATTTTTGCTGCACTCTGTGGGTACATGGGAAAATTCTAAACTGATGTTTACTGCCACAACACAGGTCCCTCCAGATTTGTAAAGTTTATTACCACTGGCAATTGAATTCTGCAATGAATTGTGTATGGCAATGGTGATGAGGAGGTGTGTGATGTGTTAAGCTGCTGCACGGATACCTAGTATGATGCTATCCACCATGAATCATCATGGAAGAGATGAATGGGCACATTATGTGCACCATCTTCACTGCTGAAGGACTCTCGGAGCGATAGACACGAATGTTGAGCATATCACTTCTCTGTTGTGGTTGTATGTAATAGAATCTAACGTTAATAGAATCTAACATTCAAAAAGTGAGATGTCCAACACCTTGTGTATGTAACAGAATGACAGAGAATATGATCCAAGGACAAACAAACAAACACACACACACAAAAAAAAAAACAGAAACAGATTATATTCTAATGTATGTGAAGATGATGACACCTTTTTTCCTCCGGAGTGTGTCAATGAAGAGTGTACATAGCAGACACGCGGCTTTTTACAGCAACCATGTAATGTGATGCCATTGCTGCGAGCAGTAGTAATGAAACCACAGATATATTCTTGTGTAGATGTGACCAGAGTCATGTGCATGAGTGGTTGCTATTTTTTTTTTAAATATATATTATTCAGAGTCTTCTGGTAATTATATTTCATTGCAATGAAATGCTAAGCAATCATCCTGTTAGAAAATGAGATATGTGTACTTACATGAAAGAAGTATATATATTTAACAGTTATACCTTTATCTTGTTGATGCAGTAGGAAATGAAAGCCAGATACTGTTCAGGCTTTGGTACACACACAAAAAAGAGGATAAATGAATAGAGATAGTTTGGTGGAGGTGTTTTTATATATATACCGACTGTACAAACAACTTTTCTGTGTGTTCTGCCTGATTGAAAACAAAGGAAATGTTATATTGTTACCAAAAGTGCAATCTTGTGGGAATAGGTGCTTTTGTCATCATACAAGAACAAAAACATGAAAAAAAAGGAGTGTGAATAAAGCTGTTTTTGTTGTTTTTTAAACTAATGGTAGTCACAATCAGCAAACTCATTGTTGTGAGTTCATTTCAGTAGGAGTTTCCTGGTTTCATTTTCATTTCCCCTTTAGGTTCATAAAAATATGATGGTGTTCTTCCTGTTTGTTTTTCTTTTCTTTTCGTTTCTTTTCTTTCTTTCTTTTTCTCTCTCTCTGTAGTTACTTTGTAACACTTTCTTTAAATGATTGAACCATCTGCTCAATTTCCATAAATTATAGTATCAGATGCTGTACTTCAATATGCCTTGATACCAAAGGATACTGCTTTTGCCAATGACGCATTTTGGAAGATGAGAACCTGCCATTGCGTATTTGATAGCAGAGATCGAGACCGACAGAAACCTCAGTTGAATGGCAGTGTTCGTGTGGTATATCAACTCCCCAGTGTTTGTCTGGCAAAAGAATTTGGTGATGAGTTCCTTAATTAGTGTAGCTTCGTCTTTGGAAGTATACATCATAGCGTGTAGCAAATGAAGTGATGATTAATTGAAGCAAAGATCAATAGGACTGTTAAAGGAAGATTTTTCTCTCTTCTTTTTTTTTTGTTTTTTTTTTTTTGTGATAACAATGGCTAGTAATGATGTGTGAGCCACAAATATGTGTTTTTCCTTCCTTCGTGCTAGCTAATCTTGTGACAAATTGTTGACAAAAAGAGAACATACAGAAGAAAGTTAATTATGTGCTGTTTCAAATATATACTGGATTTTTTTTAACAATGGCAGAATTTCACACCAAAGTAGAGTTTTACAGCCTTCCAGAATTCTGATTTGGATTCAATAAACTGTGCAGTTTAAGACTGTTAATATACCACAACAGCCAAGACTAGCAAATGTGTACACTCGTTGTAGTGTACAGATTAGTGATAATAATCATTTTCTAGTGATCGAGTTTGTCACTGCCATAAATAGATAGCATTGTATTTTGAGTGAACAAAAAAACTTAAGATAACTTAAGATACACTCTTGGAATTGGACGGAGAATCATGTTGCTATTTATTGAACCGAAGTAGTCCATATTTATTTTCTGATTCAGCTATACAATATTTATTTCCAATGCCCAAATATTTATATCCCTCTGTAGAAGCTAGCGTATTAAACGCAGTGCAACAAATACTTATATTTTGTAGTGGTGAGATGAAAGCTTCATTAGCTGTTGGTTTGTGAATGACAGGCAATTTGTCTGAAGAATCTGCAACTCCATTCAATAACCTAATTTGATGATTACGTTATGATTTGGCGAAATTAAGCAATTCTTCGATATTATGCAACTCGATGAAATAATTATGTTTTATAATTAATGATTTTCTGTAATGCCTTGGTGGAGCTTGAATAACACTTGTGTATAATCATCTTGTTGCATAGTGTAACATATTCACATCTTGTATCTCGTTCTAGTTTCCTGTAGAGGAAGGTTGAAAAAAAGTGAAACGGGAATATAACTGTATTTACCAAGCAATTGTTTGTATTTTCTGGATTTTTTCTTATATTCTTTGGTCAACGACGATAGCATTTTTAGGGCTTCTTATTGTATAGCGTTGTCTTTTTTCTTCAATAAAATTCTAGAAACTGTCGTTGAGTTGTCACCGCTATGGAATCAATTTAGTCATTATTTGTGTGTTTCTTTCATCTAGGGATGACCATTATATGCATCCACCAGGGCCCCATTTCATAACAAGTTGATATGATAGCAACTCTTGCTGGAATGGTAATTGTCATAGTAACAACAAGAATCCAGCTTCCTGATTGGCTGTTGCTATGGGAAGTTGCCATTCCAGCAAGAGTTGCTATCATATCAACTTGTATGAAATGGGGCCAAGATGTAATCATGATACAGTGCTCATGTGTTTCTGTCTGTTTGTGAGTGAGTGTGTGTGTGCGTGTGTATGTGTGTGCATGAGTATATATTATGGTGAAGTTTGTTCGAATTCAATTCATGTTTTTTGGTTATTTTTTAAATGGAGGTTAACAATTATCATTTTAAAAATGTATTGTGGTTGCGTGTATTGCCCAAAATTCAAACTTTCAGCTTTCCTTTCCATGTAATATAACTGCCCATACTGAGGCCAATTGGCCAACCATTCGCCAATACACACACAAACACACAAAAGTCGGACACGTGTTTTTCACTATAATGCCAATTAAAAAAAAATATTTCAGACGACTTTTGGTGTAGAAGTCAAACAAATCATCGTAAAAAGTGTGTTTTTTTTTTCATTTAGTGAAACCAACTATGCTTTGCTCATTTACCTGTAATTACAACACAGAAAAAAAAATGAAATTATGGATAGACAGGAAAATAAACAGTAGAATCAAACCACAGTAACAAACACAACACCAACACGCGATGAGATTCTCCAGTAGAATTGATCCACACTTCAATTCAATTCATGGTTTGATTGCATGGTTTCATAGAATACATTGGTACATACAATGCATGCCTAGTTGAACAGGGGTCTCGTCATGTGAAAGTGCGATCCACATTAGGATTGAGTTTGTGTTCGATTGGAGACAAATTCAAGGAGAATTTCGCACCAGTTAAAAGTTAGTCTGAAAATAATCTGTACAACTTTATAAGCACAACAATGAAACTTTTAATAAAAATCAGACAAGAAATAAATAGGGTAGTAAAAAAAGTTTTTTTTTTTTAAAGTTTTCCAACAGTTGATAAAGCTATGCAAGAGTAATTATGGGTCACATCACACTTTAAACCAACACAATAGGGTCCTCCTATGACCTCTGCTAATTTTGTATACCCTGTAAACAGTGTCCTCAGAGAGTGGGCATATGCCATAAATCTGCGCTACGTTTCATCTGTCCCATGCGAGTACACGCATATTAAAAATCTGCCCCCAAAACAAAAGCTCCACATTCCACGGAGCTCCCTTGAACTACTGGCAATTCATGAAACAAGCAAAGCAAAAACAAAGCAAAACAAATCAAGTTGAATAAACCGAACTATACATAAGACCCTCGACAAGAATAAAAATCATATCAAGTGAAGTTCCCATAGGTATCACTCAAAATAATCATTGTCGTTTTCTGCTAGAAAGTGGTCGACAAAGTTCGGTGGGCACACTCCAGTCTATTGTACCCCGTCGATGTACTAGAGCAAAATTGTTCTTTTCTGGATCACTTTTGTCAATCAGGCACATGTTCAGGTGATTGCACGTCCCACTTTTTCACTTGGTACTATGGAGGACTAGAATTCGATGTCCGCTTTGGAGTTTTACTGTTCCTGAAGCTTCCTCTGGATTTTTACTCCATCTATTTGAGTGGATTACATGTACAAACGAGTTGCGTTGTGCCTGCTCTCTCTACTGTCACACGCATATGATTTATTGAATTCAATTCACAAGCTTCATTGGTTAAGAACTTTGCTGATGATTTCGTGAAATCGTTTTTGACAGGGGCTCGAGTTATCAGGAGAACAGTGACATAATTAAAGCATTTTCAAGTACACATCAGTACCATATGTTTCAAGCTGGTTTGTAGAGTTCACAGGAATATGGCAGCAAAACATTCCATCAAGAATAAGTTTTAGACAAATACACAGAACCAACAAGCAAACTGGACATGTTTCCTAACACGATCTTTGTAGCGTTTCCGCTACTGGTGTTCATCATTTACAATCTTTTTAAAAGGGCGCGAAAGTGGGTCAGATTCTACCGCCGCGTCAGCTACATACGCCGCCACTTCCCAGGGCCGACGCCCCACTGGTTTTGGGGAAACGCGCTGGACAAGCCCGGTCTCTTCGACCCCGGTTTAGAATGTCCAAATATCGCCGAGTGCTGGTGTTCTGGGGTCTCTGGCACCCTTGCGTCATCCTCAACCACCCGGACACTCTGCGGGAGATACTCAAGAGCACCACGACCTCCGTCAAGGTAATTTGCATCCTAATAATCCTGTGATTGTTTGTTTATTTGTTTGTGTGTGTGTTTGTTTGCTTGTTTGTTTGTTTGTTTGTTTGTTGTTTTTGTGTGTTTGTTTCTTTGTTTGTTTCTATTCTTGTATTAGCTGATGTTGTTGAGTTTGGATTTGTTTGTTTTTTTTCCCACTTGGATATTTATTATTCTACATCATTATTCATCTGAACACATAATACATCATAATACATCAAATAAAATACTTTGAAAAACAGACAATGAAAATATCGTGACTCAGACAGTCATATCGTACATATCAAGAGAACAGGTGTTTAAACAAACACCATTTTTTTCTGAAACACTTCCAACTTATGATTATTTCTCGCAATATTTATTTTTTTTTTGGGGGGGGGGGGATGGAGAGGCAATTTTATAAATGTTTGCGTTTGTGAAATCTAAAAAGAACAAACAAAAACAAAGTTATAGTTATGGCTAAAATAAGGATATGTCTTCTGTCTCCACTTCCCTCCCCCTCAAAAAAGAAAACAAATCCAAGAATAAAAAACAGAAGAGAAACAACAAAAACAACAAAAGAAAACAAATCCAAGAAACTCACTTGCCATGGACGCAATAACTTATACCAACTTGATGCCTATGTAAATGACACTGTTATGGGTTTTGTTTGTGATTCCCCTATTTCTCTCTATATTTTAGTTGAAAGTCAAGCAATCTAAATAAACTGATGTCCATTAACTTTTCAAGACGAATTTTTCAAACATCCGTCTAATTTTTGTAATGAATTTTCCCCGCCAATTGTCCTTTAATTCCAGCTTAATTATATCGGTAGTACATCGATCAATATCCATCTATTCTTTAAGTGTAAAATTTTCCTGAAATTTGGACAAAGTGATGAAAAGTTTCATGGAGTAATGCCCCTATATGTTAAGCCCTTTTAGCTCTTTTTATTTAATCATATCTCCAACGTTTTTCAATAGAGTGTCTACCTGTGCATCTTTTTTTGTTGTTGTTGTTGTTGTTGTTGTTGTTTCCAAGCTTCCAGATGTAAAAATGCACATAATACGACTAATCAAAACTTACACAAAAATCAAGTAGAGTTGTACCGTCCAAATCTAACATGAAAATGTAACTGTCGCATCGCAATAATAATCAATGACTTATACAGTTCTAATCGGATCAGATCAGATCAAATCATATCAAAATATATCAAATCAGGTACACTGTATGGAGTTTACGAAATCTTTAGAACTGGAATGGTTCAAAATATCCAGACCAGCGGAAGAGTGGACACCATGTGATAGCTATTCGATTTCAGCGGTTATACAAAGCAGGGCACACAGCAGTCTGTTTTGCAGTGCTTGAATAAATTTTGCATCTTTAGAATGCGGTTTGCCACAACAATCTTCGAGGTATCACTTTCTTGGGAAAAACGTTCTTGAAGTTTGAATGAAATTACACGCACGGCGTTGTTTGATGAAGCTGTTTCCGTCTTTGTATTTCAAAGTGTGACTGATCTAGTTCGTATTTCTCAAATTCCTCCCACTATTTCCGCCCATCTAGAGTATGTTTTGTACAGAATTTCGGCACGATGTCCAAGTTGATTGATACATGACATTCTACGTAAAAGCTGACCAACAAAATGGTGGAAATTTCGGGTGCACACTCACGAGTCATGCAGCCAAAGAGTCATACTGCCCACGAGTAAATGTGTATACCTCACGAGTCATACAGCCCACGAGCTAGACACTGAGTGAACAAATAAGGCTCACCAGCTTGACAGCAACAAAATAGATCCACGAGCTATACGTTCCACGAGCGAGACACTATAGGAAAATATTAAGGCACCCTAGCTCTACACGAGGTCAGAAAACGCCCGCGCCTTGGAAATACATCACGGGGATTACGTACCGAGCAACGACGTGGACCTTTTACGCCGAGTTTGTGGACCTTTTTTGCCTATTGTCGAGCTCCTGGTAGTGTTTAGCTGTCTGTTGGTGTCTAGCTCGTGGGCTGTATTGACTCGTCACTGGGTTGTGTGCTCATGTGTGTGTATAACTAAAGGGGTACTAGGTGTAACTCGTGAACTTTTTTTTTTGCAGTAACTAGACTCTTGGGTTTATAGCTCGTGGGATGACCCAGAAATGTCTTATTCATCCGGACAAACAGGATTTCGCAGCGTCACATAGGCGTTTTCACATCAGCCCGATGTATGTTTCGAAATAGCGCGCTATTTTGCTGACTATTTTCTGCGAAAAATATCTCGAGCTTGGATTTTATCAGGCTGATGTGAAAACGCCTTTCATTCACCATTATAGTGAACTCGATCGTAACCACATATTTTACCTACGCAAATCGGTAGAGGCGATGATTTCGTCAGTCTATAAGTCTCCACTTTTACGTTATGGTTTTGGTATTGGTTGATGAAATAATATAAACACACACACACACATACGCACACGTACACACACACGCACATTATTTAATGTTCATTCTCATATGATACTCATGTACCTGCTTCTGTGTTTTGTGATTTTTAGTCTGTAGGCTACCAGCTGTTCAGCGATTGGCTAGGTCAAGGATTAGCCTGCAGTGATGGCGCCCTTTGGAGGCGACACCGCCGTCTCATCACACCGTCATTCCACTTCAACTCCCTCAAGAGATACGTACCTATTGTAAACAAGGTCGGTTTTAAAGGCACTATTCACCATTTGCAAATGATATAAAAAACCAGCTTTAATGCTTCAAAATATCTCTAAGATGTGAGTCAGGGATAGAAACAACCTATGTAAAAATATCAATCAATATAATCAATGTTAAGTATTGTTAAATATACAAAATGTGAACGATAGTTGTAATAAAGATGTTTCTAGAAGACTACTGAGTATATTAAACTGTCTACAGTTATGGTTTATTGAGAAAAAAATAGTGATGTCTCCTTATGTTTAGGCTTAATTGCGAAATTTTATATGCTAGGGTACTTCTGATACACCTGACCTACACATAAGCATCAAATGCGATATCTCGAACGTTTTTTTTAATTGCTGCTCCCTATGGTAAACTGTACCTTTAAGTTCTAAAACCAACTGAAAAACACGGACGTACACTTTCCTTCAAACATATCCTCAATTTCGGCACGTTCCTCTGCAATTCCTAGATCCATTTTGCAACATGTGTCACGTTTGTTATTTTACTAAATTCAGTAAAAAAATCAAAATAACCTCAAGAAGATTATAATTTGTTTAACTTGGCCTTCAATGATTGATTGCCGTTATTTTATATGTACAGCACTGTTTCACTTTGTCCTTTTCTTTTGTGCATGAAGTCCATATTTTGCACAAGTTGCGCCTTGAGCATTTAATTATTAGATGAGCTTGGCGCCTTGTGAATTCCTTTCTTTATTAGTTGTTATCGTGACTAAGAACAGCAAATGAAAAAAAAAGGAAAATAATTTATATTTCTCCGGGTGAGGACTTTACTAAGGGTGTTGAAGGATACATTATAATCACGAATTTAGATACCGGTATCTCTACTCTTTGCCCTTCAAAGAGAAGTGTCACATTTTCAGCATTTTTAGAAGGAGGTTAAACAAAGTGTGTATAAGGTATGGTCTTTCTAATCGGGATGGGGGGGGGGGGTATTTTTTGCTTTGTCTGAGGAAAATGCCCATACATAGGTATTTTCTGAATTATACGTTTTGCTGGTTGTTTTGGTCGATGTGTGGTTTATGGAGTCCTTATTCGCGAGGTGTGGGTAGACGTTTGTCAATAACCACCTCTACCCTCGGAAGACGTCTGTGACATTTTGGAGGGGTGAGAAGGGGTATACGCTTATTCGTTATTGACTCCACTGTTGAGAATAGTTCTTGCTACCATGGTGATAAACGTTGATTAATGGTATTTCTTCCCCATATTGCCACAAAGCTTTTAAAATATTACCCAGATTATGTCCTCGACTGTCGTTTGGTCTTATAATCTGAATTGAATTTCTAAGTGTATAATTTTTGAAAGCAAGAGAATATTAATCAGAGAGGTGAAGGTTGAGGTGAGAATTTTCGTCAATTTTTCTCCCTCTTTAAATGAAATTTGTAAGAGCGCAACTGCAGATCTGTAATTTGACAATCATGTCGGAAAAAAGGACAGCGACACTACCACCATTCTTATTTAATATCATAAGTGTTGTCATGATAGCATGAACTTTCAGTTTCATAAAATTTTTACAACGTCGTGATTCTACAGAATGATGATTAAAATGTATGATTATGTAGGATCTAAACTGCATCTGCAAACAGTCTTACCTGATGTGGAGATGGTGAAAATGTTGACTACGATGATTCTAACCAAATATGCAATGCTCACGGTTACATATTCCAAAGATACATAGTCCCTGCGTTCACATTGCCAGGTTACGACTACCCTTCTGGGCAGACTGTCAATCATCGCTGATTCGGACACGCCCCTAGAAACACATCACGTGATGACGCAATGCTCGGCTGACGCCATTCTCCAGACTGCGTTTTCATACGAGAGCCGCTGCCAGGAGCGAGAGTCGCCGATCCTAGCAGCGACAAGAACGCTAACCGACATCGGTACTAGCAGGTACTTAAAGGAGAGGGAAGATTTACCCTCACACCATTTATCTCAATAATTGTCGTCGTCATGAGGTCCTCAATTCAATTTCTTCTCGATCTTCCGCCTTTTCTTTCCCGTCTTTTTCTTTTTATATGCTGCTATTTCACTCATCAACCCTTCCTCTCTCCTTCTCTCTGTCTTTATCCCATCAACAGTTTTTGGGGTATGTTTCTATGTCCCTCCTACCCCTACCTTCATTTTTTCTCTTAATTGTTTTCTTCAATACATTCAAGTTGGGTGTGCGATGAAAATATTTTATTTCAGGTCACAATATTTTCCTTGAGTACAATGTTGTACTGATTTTGTGTAATCATGTACACTCAAATGCATACTTGCAGTTGTATTCTTGTTAGAAATAAAATTTATATATGAAGTGAAAAATTCAAATACAAGAAAAACAGGTCGCGGTTGACGTTTCCAGATTTTCAGCATAATCATCACTTTACACCTACTCGCATCAGGGTATTCTTTTCTCAAGTTTAAAGTTTGAAGAGCATGTTCAATATCAAACAGAAGAACATAAATCTGTAATCAATTATTTAAAATCAACATGGCATTCAGTTTAATAAACGCCGAGAACAGATGCTTCCTGACATTTCATTTTTTATTTCCGTTGCTATGCCATTATCCCCAAACCTTCCTTACATGCTTTCTTTCTTTTCACTTTGGTCCATCCTTCCATGTTTCACGTTCTTCATTCATCTTAATCACTGCTTGAAACACTAGAAGAATTCTCCATACTTCCATGCCTCACATTATATGCCTCATATATATATATATATATATATATATATATATATATATATATATATATATATATATTGTCTACGTGACCCCCTCCCAAACCCTCACAAACTTAGAGAGATACAAGAAAAGAAGAAACACAAAAGAATTCTGATTTCGCTGCGAAATGGAATATGATATTTTAAGTAACGTGCATTCCCGCACACTTTCGACTAACCGCGTCGAGGCCACAGGTCTAAACGTAAAATCAGGTCTAATGCGTCGTCTGTTATGCATTAACATGGCGAGAAAATGCGATTACAGCTCATACAATTATCATATTTTATCACGCAAACCGATCTGAAGAATAGCGAGCCATATAGATGTAATATTTAAATCCGATAATGGTAAGAGACTCCATACCCTTTTCCTTTTTTTCAATCTACGTTATTAAAGAAGCGAAATTGACGTACAATAAACATGATAAAATGCAAAACTCTGAAAAGTTGATGATATGAATATTGGACACTATCCGCACTTTGCTCCGCAACCCAAGTAATCGTGATAATAGAAATGAAAGGCCGTGAAGACAAGGAGGAGAGATAGAATACGGGAGAGACTTTTTGAGGAGGTAATGGATGCTGGTGGTACGGAAGCCATGCCGGGAAATAGAGACAATTTAAGAACGATAGTGTGCGAGTGAGGTGAAACATACCAATATCATGGCCTTAGCCACTTAAGGTCCAGTGCTCGAGCGTGAGGAGAGAGTGGGTAAGAGAAGGAGAGAGAGACTAGTGGGGAGAGACAGAGAGGGAAATGGGTCAAACAGTTTTTCACCAAATTGGAATAGGCTTATCAATCTTCGTGAAAATAGCAGAAAACGGCCTTTCGAGCGTCATGCCACACTTAGAGGCAATGATACCAGATTGGAATAAGATTCCTCGCTATTTAATGTAACGAATATATTGAGAAAGGCAGAGAAAAAAAAAAACAATTTCCATTTTGAGAACCAGTAAACATAAACAGTAGTCCTGTATTACTGACAGTGTTCTCATAAGACGTCTTAAAGGTGCAAACTAAAACATAAGAAAGGATTGCATAAATCGAAATTTAAAATGAGATTGAATTATAAAACGAAGAGATATATTTAATGTTTACAGCACGCGAATTAGAACTGGACACCACGGGTAATATGGTCAAACAATTCAAATCATATTAGCAAGCAATGTCATGGAAAATATGACTTGGATTTTCAAGAAGTTTTGCTTCTTTGAATTATACTTAAAGTATAACTTAATTCAGAAAGGATTCTAAAGACCAGCACGGATGTTTTCAGAGCCTTTACCATGTTTACATGTGATGTTGCCTTGTATCCTATCAAAAGGTCTAAGAGATGGAGAAACGGTTTGAACCAAAAGATCAAAGAATTACAGTGTGGGACTGGATAAGCGGAAAAGATATATTGACAGTACTGACGAATCATGCTTTTACTCTTTTTATCTTATTACCAGAAAACACCTTTAGAACCTTTAAAACAGATTTAAATTATTCTTATTGGAAAAAGAAAAGTAATCTACACATTCGGGTATTACTCTGTGTTTGTTTGTTGTTTGTTTGTTTTTGTCTCTATGTGTCTATTGTTGAATATGTATTTTCAATCTCTTTGGTTTTAATATCTATGCATATTTATTTGTATATAATTTAATATGACTTTTATTATAAATGCTTTTGTTATGGTGGCAGCTGCTTATAAAACTTTGTTTTTCTTGCTGTCTCCACATTCTGTTACATTTTTATTGTCAATTTGAATTTATTTATATACTTTGTCTGAATGTTTTTTATCTGTTTGAATGAAATAAACGCGAATTGAATTGAACCTGACAGGTAATGCGCAATGGCTACGGAGATTTCCGAATCTGGTATAAAATAGATTAACGAAGGATGAAAATGAGCCAAGCACGTGATATTGGATGTGCGTAATATAACTCTGTAATCCGTACTCACTCTGCAGCAATGGTATTTTCATTCAGGAGACTGCAGGTGTAATTCCTTTGTAACAAGAAAATTATTCGAATATCTTGTGAAATTCTTCTAGTAGGATATTTATGAAATATTATCAATGATTCTCTTTGTTTGCGGCATAAAAAATGAAAGCGATCGTACGTAAACATATGAACTTGCTTGTTCTTAGTGTATTTATTTCTTCATGCCATACACTAATCATCCGGTATAAGTATATTCTTTAATTGATTTATTTATTAATTCATTCATTTATATATTTATTTGTCTATCTATTCATTTATTTATTTATTTATTTATTCATCTATCTATCTATCTATTCGTTCATTCATTCGTTCATTTATTTTTTGGTCTGGTTATCTCCGCTCTGTAACAGGATGCTGAACCCAATCATGGCGTGTTATAGCATATTCCGGCTCTCTCCCGTCTACGGTACTTGGAAAGAAGCTGTACACAAAGTAAACGGTCTCGGAGAGAGGCTAATCCGAGAAAGAAGAGCAAAACTGATGGAATCGGAGGAGAAAACGGTATAGAATGGCCTTCTGTCTCTATCCAGTCGTTTTCTATCTCGTGGCGTAACACCGTTATTATGAACTGTAAACAATGGACGACAAAACGAATCAGTTATACCTACCTTCCAAAAGATATCGACGACAAAAACAACACTAACAACAACAACAACAACAACAACAACAACAACAACAACAACAACAACAACAACAAAGACAACTCAGATCTTTCTAAACCTGCTTCCCCCACCCCCCCCCCCCCCCCGTTTCCTCTCTTCTTTCCATACCTGAAAACATTTTAAAAAAAAGGAAAAAAATGGATGTTCGTGAATACATCAGAAATGTATTTCGGACAATACCAAAATAAGTACACATACATTGTTACGAACATACACAGACAATACAATACAAAGATTTAATTTTGTGTATTATTTTTATTGTTGGTCAAAGTGAGCATTGACATGGGATAAAAATTCCAGAGGTTGTCTATCAGATATTAATGGAAGTTGCGAAAACATTTTTTTTTTTCTTCGTTTATGGTAATTACTACTTCTTGAATCTGTTCTTCAGCACAGATCACACTGACAATATTACCTCTTTTCATACTGTATAAGATGTTTAATACAGTGCAATACATGCATACACATGGATCTGTGCTTACATGGGTATATCAATATGTCAGGAGGAATAGGAAACTAGTGCGTCTGTATCACCCTTGTTTTGTAAATTGATAGGGACCATAGCTTGCTCATGGATGATATTCTCGTCTCCTCAATCCTACCATTCCCTCGTCATCCCCAGGGTGTGGCCACCGACACGAGGGAGATGGATTTCCTGGACTCATTGCTCCTGGCTAGAGATGCCTTCGGCGACGGCTTGTCAGATGCGGAGATTCGAGATGAGGTATACAGATAGTGATGCTTCTCTCTCCTCCCATTCTTCCTCTTTTTCTCCATCTTTTTCTTCTCCTTCTTCCCTCTCCTCGTCTTCTTCTTTTTCTTCTTCCTCCTCTTCTTTCCTTCCTTTTCTTCTTCTTGTTCTGCTGCTTCTTAGTCCTCTTCTTTCTTCTTTCTTCTTCTTCCTCCTCCTCCTCTTCTTTTTTTTCCTTTTCTTCTTCTTCTTCTTCTTCTGCTTCTTCTTCTTCCTCCTCTTCTATCTTCTTCTTCTTCTTCTTCTTCTTCTTCTCCTTCTCTTTCCCTCCTCCTCCTCCTGTTCTTCTTCCTCCTCTCTTCTTCTTCTTCTCTCATTCCTCCTCTTCTCTTCTTCTTATTCTTCGTCGTCTTCCGCCTCTTCTTTTTCTTCTTGTTATTCTTCGTCCTCCTCTTCCTCTCCTTCTCCCTCTTCTTCTTCTTCTTCTTCTTCTTCTTCTTCTTCTTCTCTCATCTCCTCCTTCCTCCTCATCCCATTCTTCTTATCGTTCCTCATTCTCTTCCGCTTTCTCTTTTTCTGTTCTCCATACTTCTCTTTCTCTATTTCCTCCCTCTCCAAAGCCATTCCTAAACTCCTTTCTCTCCTTGTCATTTTCCTTTTATTCCACTCTTGCCTTCCTTCCCTTCTTCTCCCCCTTTCCTTTCTCCGTCTAATTTTTTTACTTTCCTTTTCTTTTTTTGCTTTCCTTTCTTGCCACATCTCCTATCATCCACATCCTCCTCATCTGCCTCCATCTCTCAGTAATCGTCCTCTCCGCCCCCCCCCCCCCCCCGCTTCCTTTTTCTGTCTTGTCATCTGTCAAACATTGGGAGGCCACGGCTGATCACTAATGTATCAAAAAATGCTCTTGGATAAAAAATAAACAAACAAACACGCGCAGAAATCAACACATCGTTATGCGCACATACACAACGTACAGTGTAATAGGCACACCCATGCAAATGTTCACTGAAACAATGCCAAAAGGTATATGAATTTCATTTTAGTGGAAATTGAATCCGGAAAAGAGAAATTGCGACATTTGAGTTGGTTGCTTTACACTTGGCTTACCCATCCAAGGTGTGATGGGCACCTGCGTGTTAAAGTGACTAACAGATACGCCTTCTTCTTTTTTCTTTTTTCTTTTTTGATCTTTTTTTTTTTATGCCACGTTACATTATCCCGTTTAAAAATCACACAAAACATTTCCCTTCCGGGGTTAGCATTTTATTCCTGATGATAAACGCTTTATGCTCTTCGTTCCCGCGAGCAGACACTGTCAAGTAAGCTCTTCATACAGTGATATGTTATAGGCTGCCAATCCATGTTCCACATGGGATTCGTGAACGATTGATGATATCTCCCCCGTTTTAAAGCACCTCTAGAGGGACGTATACCTCTGCTTCATCAATGTCTGCATCTGACAGTGTGAGATTTCACGGAAGATAGATGACAACGAAACGAACATACAGGTACATCCCCCATAGCTGCATCGCAGTAACAGAAACGGTGGCGCATTGCGTCTCAAAATCTAAGACCATTTGGGCGTTCCTGTCGATCGATTTCATATCGAGAAGGCTGACATGATTGCAAGAGGGACTTTATAGTCGACACGACCCCGCCCATAATGTATGATTATAGTAAATAGGCAGGCAACATCGCCAACACCAGCGGTCGGGGCGCGGTCCTTTTCGTAAAAATATGCCGGGGTGTATAAATGTGAGTGTATGTGAGCCCATTGAAGTGTGTATAAAAACGTCGCATAGCGCTGATCGTCTTTACACAGTTTCTGCTTCGAGACTGATATTAATTAAATGGATCCGCAGTCGAAAGAGCCGTATAGCCAGCCTTTCGGATATTTTTTCACTGTGAGTTCGTTTATAGCCCGCAGAGAGAGACACGACATGGTTGTGTAGACGATTGCTTCGGGTTAACTTACAGGTAAAAATAGTTAAATCAATCTGCAGCCCAGACGTAATTTTAAAGGGCAACATCATACCATAACCTTTTCAAGGTTAACCTTTGAAAAAAATCAATTCACCTTCTGACATGAAGGGATGATGACTTCAGCCTGCATGCTTGCGCTCAAAGTTGTAGGGCACTGACCCAACGTTTAGAAGTGCTCTCTATGACAATAATGTATTATGTGGGCCTACTTGGGTGACAATATAGTTCATCCGTGCCAAAGAAAGATATATGGACAAGGCCAGGGATATATCAAACTTCATATTTCTCCATCATAATTATTGTTTGTCATGTTTTAGTGTTCAGTTTAAGAACTTTCCAATGACTTACATGCTTCTTATACAAAATGTTTCATTTCAAACATAGCAATACCCGCACGTACAGCCGCCGTATGTTCATGGAGTTGAATACGTACTGTACATATAGTAGTATACTTCCGGTGTGTTATCACATTAATGAAGGTGCATTATTTCTTCTTTCTATCTTCTCAGTCGAAGAAAGCGTTCCCTTATGCAACCTTGATGCAAAGTACGTGGTTGCTTATTATGTCATGATATATCCTCGATCTTCCGCCGATCCCGATCCCACCCCGTTTCTCCCATCCCCTTCCACGTAATTCCACCTTATATTGTTACCCTCGCTCCTCGGCTTTTGCGTTCGTTCCCTTGACACACCGCTCAACCCGGTCATTGCCACCGACGATCCGCTCATTCTCTACGTCAATGCCATATTTGATGGGCTGGCGCTGAGTGGGTTAATCTGACGGATTGTATTCCCTTCTTTCCTCCATTAACCGCGCAGGTCAATACGTTCATCTTCGCCGGTCTGGACACCACATCCAGCGCTGTCACGTGGTTGCTGCTGGACATGGCCAAGTACCCCGAACACCAGGCGCAGGTTCAGGCTGAGGTTGATGACGTCATGGCAGGAAAGGAGTCAGAGTACATAAGTGGGTGAGCGTTCGACATATCGGAAACGTAATTTCTGCAGTCTGATGCTTTTTCGATATTTCTGCCTTTGATGTATCCCTCCAACCCATTTACGAATATAGCATATTTTTTGAATGCAAGACAGAGGTAGGTACGGTGTTATTCTATGCAACTTCGATAAAACTTGAAAATGCATTTTCATCTACTTCTGATGGCTCCAATTTACTTGCCAGCTGATTAAAGAGAGAGAGAGAGATAGATAGACAGATAGACAGACAGACATACAGAAAGTGACAGGGAGATAGAATATACAGGGGAGAGAGAAACACGTGCTTAGACACGCAATTAAATGAACATATACATATCATTACATGACGTGTGTGTCCCCTTTGTCTGCGTGTGTGCACATATTTAATATGACGCAGTTGATTTTATGTCTAACAATTTTGATTTTCGTCGAGCGGAAGAAAACAACCAAAAAAGCAAAGGAAAAAAAAGGAAAAGGAAAGAACATAAAGAAGCGATCACTTGCAGTAACAAGTAAGGCAGTGAACGATTCAGTAGCATCGCTTTTCCAAGATTTCTGACAAAACTGTTTTGACTGTCAAGGTTTTGTGCTTTCATGTGTATTTGTATTTTCCTGAAATACCTTATGCTCTCTAATCATATCAATTCACAATTCAGGGCTTGATTTGCGATGATTCAATTACATGAACGAATAACTACCGAATATTTCAAAGGATAACTTTGTTCTGGCATTCCTATAATAATTTGCAGGAATTGCGTTTTCTCTTTGTCAGTTTGATGTATACAATTTGATGTAATGCATAAACGTTTTTATCTTGTTATTGATTTGTTTAACCAAATAAGGGTGTGTAACATGGACAACACGAGGAAAAATACGTACATAATTTTAAGCTCAAAATGCCTGTCGTGTTCAAATCTAAGCCTATAATGGTAGCTACTGTTGACCATAGCTATTATGAGCTTTTTCCTGCCCTTTTTATGTATCCTATAGTCATGCCATTGAGTTCATTGTAACTGATGCTACCCACTGTCCAGGCCTATCGTAGTGATGTTGTTTCAAAGCGTTAAAAATTCATGTCCAAAACCGCTGCACTCACAGGCTCAGGAACCGATGAATTTCCCAAGAGTTTCAGATGGCCACTTATAAAACTCACCTGTGACATCTATCACTTCCCTTGTCAATAAATCATGCTGAAATTTTGAAGTTTAGGCCTCTTGCTTTCTTCTTTTTTTTTCGCCTTTAAGGGAAGACCTCCAGAAGTTCAAGTTTCTTCAAATGTGCATGCGAGAGTCGCTTCGTCTGCATGCCGTCTTCATGCCCGCGAGAACGCTGCTGGAGCCGCTCACCGTGGACGGACTGACCATCCCGCCGCGGACCAGCGTCATGCTCAACTTCTACCAGCTCCATCACAACCCGGACGTGTGGGACGACGATCACATGATCTTCCGCCCGGAGCGCTTTGCGCGCGAACGCGTGGAAGCGCGCGATCCTTTCGCGTTCGTGCCCTTCTCGGCCGGGCCGCACAACTGCATCGGGCAGCACTTTGCCATGCAGGAGATCCAGATTGTCGTCGCCAGAGTGCTCAGGCATTTCAGCGTCAGCCTCGTACGCGAGTCGCCGCCCGTTTTCAGCGTCGTGGGCAAACCGAAGGATGACGTCATTCTATCTATAAAGCGCAGGGAAAGTGCACCTGCTAGCAACTTGTAGGTTGGTGGGGTCCGCTTCAGTATAGTAAAGCTATGCAAGCAAACATGACCACAATTGTCTGTGGTGCTTGGCCGACCCTTGAAGATCATACATGCATCATACCCTTGACATGCATAATATGCTATACATTACTATATATTATATGGGTTAGTCAAATACCGGTGAGTGATTGGCTAAACACAGTCACGTGATGGAGGCACATGGGTTATGTTCGCCCATGGGCAGAACATTTTTGTAATGTTCTCCCATGGGAAAACATTTTCACGTAACAAATGGCAAACGATACCAAATGATTGAACGATCCTATTTTTTTTTCACGCAATCGATAGGATAAATTTGCCTATTCCATACAATGTGAAAAAGCAGATTTGACTAACCCATACAATATAACAGATGATGACTTTTGTTGTCGGAAACATGTACCAAACGTTCCACCCTCAGGGTTTGAAATGCTATTTTGGGACGCTATAAGTCTCTCGACTTCGTCTCGGGACTTATAACCTCCCTCAATAGCATTTCAAACCCTTCGGGTGGAACATTCGGTATGTTCCCTCCCCCGCCAGTCATCATCTATATAATGTAGATATAGCATAATTATGTTATGTTATGCTATGTCATGTTACATGATAATCATATTATAAGAATTAATGTCTATCTAGCGTACATTGTATATGTGATGACCTTATAGGTATATAGAATACATGACTTGATACCGTATATTAGGTTTGTCAGAAACTAAACATAATTATTATGCTTGTAGAGAAGACGAGTCACTATTCTAGAGATGAGAACGATTATATGCAATGGTCCGTATGGTAAGAGGAAAATGATGATGATGATGTTCCACAGCAATTGTATAGCGCCATATATCTGTTGTAGAAACATTCAAAGGCGCAGACTCCTCCAAGAGAGTTAGCAATTGAATGCCTGGTGAAAAAAGGTGAGTTTTGAGCGAGGCTTGATGAAGTGCTCCGCCAGTTTGTCAATTTCACGGAGAAAAGATGGGAGGGAGTTCCATAGGCGAGGAGCGATAGAGGAAAATGCCCGGTCTCCCGAAAATGCCCGAACTATTCGGATCAATTCATTTATTCTAATGTGATCACAATCAATGGAACAAATGAAGAGTTTGTTTGCAAAAACCGATAAGTCCATATCTGTCCAATGGAGATATTTGCGATTAAAGGTCAAGAAAAATAAAGAGAATAATAAGAAAATTTTTGCTTCTTTTGACCATAACTTCAAAAATATACATTTATATGTAGTGACCAATATATCATTTAAAAGGTATTATTTTGTACTTTATGACAGAGACCGTACTTCAAAATCTTCAAAAATGGACTTATCGGTTTTTGCAAACAAACTCTTCAAATGTTAAAAAAAAAATCCACAAAAATATGCGTCTCCCTTTTTTTTTGATAAAACACTCTTCAATTTGTCTTATTTTGTTGATCTTTGAAACTGGTAGACCACAAACAGAAAAAGGGTTCAACACGTTTCTGTTCAGTGAGACAAAATCATGTAGTTTGATTTGATATCCTTAAAAGAATGGCAATAAAACAGGACGGGTAGTTATGAGCAAGATCACAAGAAATCTGAATCATAGTATCGTGAGAATAATTTGATCGAGAAGTAATTATGAGATTATACATGAAAGTTACAATTTCGATGGAAGGACTTGCAGTGAAATGAAATCATTAAGAGCAGTGAATTGCGTTTCGTCTCGTTTTTTCTTTCTGTCAGCAAAGTAAATACAATACAAATGGCAGTGTCCTAATTTCTCTACGTTCACGTGGAATGTAAAATAGTATAAATGAGGAGAAATTTCCTAGATTGGTTTGTTACTAAAGTTTCGACTATTCAATTCTTCTGATGACCGGTTTATCGGGCCACAGACCATTACCAAAAACATACACTATAAATATTTCGATTTAATTTATCGGAAGAAGTCAGTCTCTTCACAATGAGAATGCGATATTTCCAGACTTGGATCGTCCTTTACGGAAGGTGCTAGATCGGAAGAAAATTCCGTGGTCTCCAAACGAGCAACGAGCACGCCATCAGAACTTGAATAAAAACACTGCATGCTATTGAAACCGTACAGCAAAGCAGTTCGCAACTAGTGCGGTTCAAGTCTGTGGTGGACTAATAGCTCTGATCCTAGTATGTATAAACGTCCTTTTGTGTTTTGTGTTTTGTGTTTTGCTTTACACCGACGAGCGTCATTAGTTTCCGATTCGAGGAATGCTATATACTGCCCATCCTTTTGGAATAGCCATGCTTACAACCATTAGTGCGAAATCGTGAATTATACGCATTCCCTTTTTACGTTATTCCAAACCAAGTCAAGTATGATGCAGTTCACACCTGACCATCAGTCTCACATGAACTTGTAACCTGTTACCACTATCTGGAACAAGAAGAATATTGTGTAACATTGAATATGTTTTATTATATCCGCGCTGAATCTTCCATACTTCGCATCCGAAAGTATATTATATCACTCCAGGAAACTCCTCGTTAAATTTCATCTGAAAATTTACGACGTGCTCAGTGGAAAGCGGCTAAAATTGCTTGTTTTTCATTTCCTTTAGTAATGAATCACTGTCTTTTGGCATTGATGGAGCTAGGTGTCCTCATGGAATGTGTGTATTATAGTCATCGAATTACGGTCGCATATAAAGTATCGTTATGAATCTATCTCTTTCCATATTTGTAAATGATAACTGTTTTCCTGCCATTATGCATGTAGCCTATGGTACTGTCACACTAAAGGGGAAAGAAAGGAAAAATCCGGCACTGTCTAAAATGTTTTGCAGCACAAAAACAAAAAACAAAACAAAAAAAAAAACCAGCCGAGGACGATTGTGTTGCCGTATGTATCAAATGCAATAACATAATAGAATCAGTAGCATAATGACTTGTCAGTGATGTCATAATCGAAGGTACAGTATGGTGGTGAAGATTATCATAATCATGGGCAATAAAGAAACATAAGGACGAGGGAGTGGGTCACTTTGGAATAGGTTACAGTGACTATGACGATTACTTTTGTGGACCGCGTTTAATAATGATGATGGTAAAGATGCATAAAAAAACTGATTATCACGTGGAGAGGAGTACGGATGCAGATCAACGAGATGAACGTAAAGGGATGTTGGTGAATTGGTAGTGATGATGGACATAACAATGAAGACAATGAATAAAAGGTGGCTGTTTGTGATGATTCAGGCCATAACAAGCATGATGATTAGATTTATACTTTCTGTGTACATTGCCGTATAAATATTATGCTCTGCACGTTTGATCTTGTATAAGCTTCAAATCTGCTTTTCCTTTTTTTTTCCCTTCTTTCTTCAAAAGAGTTCCTTCTTGTCACATTTCGTTCTTTCACATTGATCCTAGAAAGGAGCAACTTTTATACCAATTAAAGATGATGAGAGTTTGAGAATATCATATAAAGTCAAGAAATTGATGTAGAGCGACTTATTCACTTTTTCTTGATTCCTGACCAACAATGAGAAATATTTTATTTAGAATTAGAATTGATACAATTTACTAATGACACTATGAAATCAATTATTCTATAGTGTCCCTACTACCTTCACGCGGCATGTGTGTTTGTTTGTTTGTTTGTTTGTTTGTTTGTGTGTGTGTGTTTTGCGTGGTTGTCTGTATGTATGTCTATGTTTCTTGTACGCGTGTATTCCAATGTCACATTTAGACGAATGCAAATAGAATAATGTTACACAAAGGGTAATTATTTGACTGCAACGTCCGCCGTGAAACGTATCACAACTAACAAAGATGAGAATCGGGAGCGGCCCATTTCGAATAATACGGTAGATTACAATTCGGAGGCTAAGGGTTAAACGTGATCTTAGAGACTCGATTTCGAGTAGACAGACACAGGACGTCTTTTGACAAATACGATTCCTTAATACGTGTTTTTGTCGGGATGATACTTAAAGACCCATTAGCCCACTTCACCCCCCCCCCCCCTTCCTTTTCTCCCGGCTTCTTTACAGTCGAGTTTTCTGGGTAAAGTGAGAGTCCTATACGGATATACCAAGACATTACAGCTATACTGGAACATCTTGGCCATTCGAAAGCAATTATCATTATTGGGCAATACGCTTTAATGTAATGGTTCGCTTTGTATGCCCGGCTTCTCCGCGATCTCGTTAAATCGTCACAAAGAGAAAAGGGCATCATCATTTCTCTTTATGTCATAAGTGAGACTGAAATGGATTTCGGGTTCTTCGATGGTCCAAAGTGGCGTGCTGTAAACTGAAGAAGAAGGAGTGTGCGACATTCCGCACTTTTTGTCACGGTTTCAAGCTATATCGTTCCGCTCACAACATAAACATTCTCTACGTTTGTATGTGTGTCAGCTCAGTGACTGAAAAAACAATTGCTTTGGGGGTCTGTATGTCTACATCTCAATGTCTAAGTAAGACGACGTGTGTTTGGACGAAGTCTGTGTTATCCCACCTTATTCTAGTTGCCCTCCCCCTTTTCTTTCTCATTGTCATGATTTTGGGCAAATATGAGCGAGTAGGTGGTATGTCGGACCATGGAATTCGTTGCGCCAAGGGAAAAACTCAAATCAACGCCGTAACCCAGAGTCACAGTTATGCCCAAGGGAGGCTTTGCCACACTTTTCACCGCCATTGCGGCGGAGAAGTCATAGAGATTGTTATTTCAGGCGGACGAACCAGCGCGTTGGAAGCCTCGAGTAATTTCCCACCTGTTCTGCCCATTCGATTTCGCGTCCCGCTAATCAGTCGCTAATCGTCACTTACAAACACATAATATCCGGAAAAGGAGGTATATGCCTTAACCGCATGTATGAATACACATGTTTTGCGTCGTGTTGTTTTGTGTGATTTCTTCGGGAGTTACGTGTGGGATACAAGTTGAAACAATGTATGATACTCTTGATGTTTGGTCCTTTCTTATCACTATCAAATCTCCTATCTCCTATTATGACAGAGTAAGTTTTGATGGCATGATGGCATATGGATATCTGCCCGCAAGCACTCTCTTATTATTTCTCTCTTGATAGAAGAGTATAAATATATGTATACATATATAATTGCATATCATTATTATACACCTGTAAACACGCTTAAATACGAATGATTATAGTCATAATCTCTCTCTCTCTCTCTCTCTCTCTCTCTCTATACATATATATATATATTATATATATACAAATAATTTGTATCCTAATGAATATCATACACATGTATTGTAAACATATACTTGTATATATATATATATGTATATATATATATATATATATATATATATATATATATATAATATTATATATATATATATACATATATACTTCATTTATCGAAATACTATTATGATTTTTTCTGTGTGTCTGTATGTGATGATGCCCTTGCTGTCACATCAAAATGTAAAAATCAATGTTTGAAATGTCAATAGTAGATCCGTACGTCTCGTCTATTCCAGTGATTCCAAGTTGACCCGATCAGCTGAGATGGCAAGGAAAGTCTGAGTATACTTTGCTAAATTAGCATACTTTAAGATATGTGAATACATACCTGTATATATATATGTTTGTATATATATATATATATATATATATATATATATATATATATATACATATATGTGTATGTGTGTATACATGTATGCATATATACGCATGCTTATTTCTTTTTTATCATTCCCAAAGTAATTGCGTGCGTGCAGTGTATGAGTGTAGCTGATTGTATTTGATTTTTTTTTTCCTGCAGACCTATACCCCCACAAGCATCTACTTCTATGAAGGTTCCCCCGCACATAATCTTAATCATCCAATACGAATGTAACGTACTTTAGACTGATTTAAATTCATGTTGTGTCATGTAATATTATTCTAGTCTTTAGATGAACAAAACAAAAATTATGTGTTACTTTTCATTGTCGTGGATGTATGTTACAAATACAAAAATGGATAATTTGTGTGGAAACTTCATAAATGAAATGAAATGAAATGAAATAATCATTTTGTACAATCAGAATTGACAATGTTACGTTATAACTTCTTTGTAAAAAATGTAGAAATCAAATAAATCCATGTATCGGTATTTACACGCCCTATCCTCGCATCCCGCACCCTCCCCCCACTCTCCCTCTCTCTTTCTCAATCTTCCTTTTTTGACATTCTCTCTATCTATTTCTGATTACTGTAAAAGTGGATATTTTCGCGCTCAGCGGGGAAAGAAGAGTTTCGCGTGTTTTTAATTCCTCGGAAATCAAGCCATCAACTGCTGGAACACATGGCAAATAAAAATATTCGCGTGCTTTTATTTCCTCGCTAGTTTCGGGTTGTGCGAAATGCGCGAAAATTTCAACACCGCGAAAATTACCACTTTTACAGTATCCTGTCTGTCATCTTAGCTCTCTTTTGTTCTGACATTCTCTCCATCTCTCTGTCAGTCCACTGAATGCAGGACGATCTTCCCTCACGAACGCACACACACACACACACACACACACACACACACACACACACACACACACACACACACATACACACACACACACACACACACACACAGACACATGCACCCACTTCATTCGAACTGACATTATTTAGAGCCAGATCATATCGACGAGGCGACGGATTTGACAAGCTGTGATTTCGCTTCGACCAATCACCTCTCATTACCAGCAACATTGCCGGAAAATTCCTTCCATTAGCATGTAAGGACGGATGCAATTACAAGCCATCGTGTAGTAAATAAATGAACACTTCTTTTTTCAATTTATTCATGGGAAATTCTAATTATGAATATACAGCCCTTTCTGAAATATACAGGCATTTACAAAGCAAATAACCATTTATGATGCAAATAAAATTTAAATCAGATTGCCTGCCTCAAGCGCGAATAAACATAATCAATGCTGAAAAAAATGAACTAAATCACAGATTTCACGTGTTCAATATTCGTCGGAAACATTTGGTCTCCAAAATAAGTGAATTGTTCATATACTTCCTACGATTTCTGCAGGGATTCGCACAACAGAATGTGTCATGAGATGACGTAAGATAACGATTTTTTTGCCATTTAATAGTATCACTTTACCTATATTTTAAGTTTGTTGTTGATCACAAACATTGACAATTATGCATTTTCAATTATCGTGCTCCTAGAATAAGCATGCGTCACAATTGTGAGTGGAGCATATTTTCCACGGCTTCTTAAAGTACCAACTCTCTCTCTCCCTTAAAGGGCGAGTGGTTTGCTGAATGAGTATTAAATGAAGAAGGGGAAGAATGCACCAATGCGCAATTGAATCGAGGGGTTACTCTAGGATGAACTCTTTTGAAAAAAAAAAAGAGAGAGAACGAAATGAAAGCAAAAATATCATAGACGCACAGTCCATGAGATTATGCTGTTTGTTCGATGGGAGCAGAGCACACAAACGGAAAGTGGGGTTACTCTAGTATGCACCAGGAAGAAAAAAAAATCATAATTTACAAGAATAAATGATTTTCCCCAAAGGGAGTGAGGGAAAGGGGTGATAAAACAATGGAAACAATTTCCTTAAAAATCGAAAGAGACGTAGGGTTTTCCTAATAATTGGGCATTTTGGCATTTTATGTCGAACAAAATAAATCTCAAATTAGAGATTTTATCTGTACAGGTTGCTTCAGAAGACTGCCATGCTTAGCTTAATTGTTGACGTCATGAACACTAAATCCCCCGTTTATTCAGTTGTTGGCATGTATAACGGCTATGAACCCCTTCCGTATTCGAGAAACTTAATTTCGAAAGGACTTTGTCAGGAATAACCCGAGTTTCCGCAGCTGAAGGATTGCTTTGTTTTATTGGTGCATATCTCATTTAAGCCTAATGAGCATTGAACGGTAACTACGTGCCATTCATTGCGAAATATTTGTTTTTGCAATACATTGAATAATTAGTGAATTATTGAACATAGACGTGAAATCAATTTACCTCATTATGGAACCATGTAAATCCTCACAAATGTCACTCGTATTCTGTAAAAACGAAACTTGACAATTTATATATAAATGACATTTACGACATCGTTATTCACCACAATTTGCAGACTAATAACATTCTGACTATTGACAACATTGATGATTTATGATACTACATAACGTAGCCAATTTTTATGTGCGCATACTCGTATTTCTCCAAAAGTTAATGATGATGATGAATAGCGATACATAATGCAAAAAAAAAAAAAAGAATTGCAAAACTATTTTGAACTTAGTCTCTCGGTTGTGCACATAAAGAATCTCCATACCACTTGGGATGTACGATACGAGCAAGACCATTGTGGATGTCGTTCACACTTAACAGCCAGGTTTACGAGGACTGTAGTTGAATTTGCACCTCTCAATTTCAACGCATGTTTGATGCAAATTATGGATTCATTCAATTAGCACAAGATCTGGAAGAAATTTAAAAAAAGTAGAAAAAAAAAGACCCAGGTATGGAACTTTAATTCTTTGAAATATATTGCGAACCAGGGAATCCATTTTATATTAAGCAATTACAAACGTTTTTGAAACATTGGGAATTTTGCGCCCAAAAGAAGCACATAATTACTTTTCAAAGAGTGCAAAATGGCGGCCGTGCTTTAGTGAATTTTCATAAGGGCAGGCAGGGGCCCGCCGAAATACCTAGAGAACATCATATCAATCATTATTCCATACAATATCTTGCTCTGACAAATACCGCGGCAAACGTTCATATTCATCTTTGGATAACTGGATAGTTCAGTGCGTCATGGAAACATAATGAAGATATCACGGAATAAATGAAATTGTCGCGAGTATGTGCGTGGGAACATGTATCAAGACAATTCTACTCGAGCTCATGTAGACGTCTCGACAACTCCTTATCAGATAACGCCAAAGTTCACTTCAAAAATTATGTATTATGCACTTCAATTTCTGGTGTGTAATGAGGGAATTCAATTTACTTATTGATTTGTTTCATCAACCTATTCATTATCTATGCGTAATAATTTATCTATTCCGTAACTTATATATCTACCTATAAATCCATCTGGTTCTCAATCTAAGATATCCAATTCAGACTCTTCATTACTAATTACCGAACAAACACATTAATTACAAGTACAACGAAAGCTCATACCGATTTCCCTTTCAAAGTCTTTTGGTGACTCTCGTTGCAAGTTAAAGGCATTATTTATCATTTGCAGATGTAACAATAACCCAGCTTTACTGCTTCAAAATAGTTCGAGAATGTGAGTTTAGGGATAGAAACAACCAACGTACAAATGTTAACCAGTATAATCAATGTTAAGTATTGTTAAATATACAAAATGTGAGCAATAGTTATGATAAAAATGGTTTCCAGAATAAACTGTCTATAGTCATGGTTTATTGAGAAAGATAGTGATACCTCCTTATATCTTAGGCTTTAGTGCGAAATTTTTATATGGTAGGATGTTCTGTGATGTAACTGACCTACACATACGCATCGAATGTGATAACTCGAACATTTCTTTTTAAATCACTGCTCCCAATAGTAAACAATACCTTTAAACGGTTTTTTGATAGCTTAAACAAATCAAAGTAAATTTCAAAACTTAACAGCTATCAGCATGACGACGTATTGGAACAGCAGCTGAGAAATCTAAACAGAATGTGTGCAATCACACTTTTAAATGCACACACGTCACAGAGAAGTGAAACCAAATTGAGTACAATCTAGAAAACAAAACAGAATTCTTTGCGCATATATCATCTGCTTCAATTTAACCTCGTTAAGAACATGGTTTCATATAAACCTATATGATCTCTCGCAATCCACATTTATAAGTTCAAACCTAAGACCATAGCTGCTTAGTGATTTTCAATGTTAATCGCTCACATGCATTGAAAGCTATATAAAATAATGATCTCATTTGAATGTATTTATATACATAATCATTTATAATGAGGACAGTTCCATTTCTTAACCGTACAGATAGTAGTACCCCACGTGACTTTGAAACAGCTAGCAAGCGATTAAGATGGCAGCGATTTCATTTCAATCTTTCTCCTTATTTTTTCAAATCTTCTCTATTATTGCCAAGCAAATTTGTCGCTTCATAAATCTTGGGCAAAACTTGGCATCTTGCTAAGATAATCTCGAGAACAATGTTCTCCTCGAGAAATTTTGTCGATTACATTCATCACTCAAAGCAAAGCATCTTTGATAGTTTATTATAATCAATTTTGTGTGTGTGTTCCTTCTTTTACCGTTTACACTGATCTCAAAAGGAATGGTTAAGATATGCTAATGTTTAAGGACTTTTTCAAACTAACGTCGCCTCCTGATCTGCAAAAACAGGTTTGCTATTTCGGATACAAAGTTGTTTGCGGATTTTTATTTTAGAAATTCTAAATCGTACGTAGATACAGAGTTCTAGCACATTCACGTGAATAGTGTGAATATGTACATCAGACAACAAGCGGCTGTCATAAATCTGTTTTCACACACGTTTATAACGTTGAAACTACCGAGCAAACAGTGCGTGATTCTGGCAAAATACAATACATTATTGTCATGGTATGGGACTATCCTCAGTCCGCTTGGTTGCAGAATGTGCTTTTCTACATCATATCTCACGAAGATCGTGAGCCAAATAAATCACAGCTTTAATGCGATTGGGTTCCTGTGAACAGTTAAGTGAGAACTGAAGTGAACTGATGAAAATGAATCTCGAAAGAATAATTTATTTTCCAAGGCCTTTTTCCTATGACTGCTCTGTTCTTATCATTTGCTTTGATCCAAGAGATCTGCAAAATCATTAAATCTTTGCCTTGCCGGAAGTAGACTGCCCTCTTGAGGTGACCTTCGGCTAAAGATGGACCAACCGTAGTCTGACTTTCCCTTGCCCTTGTCCGCTAACGAAGCCAGGAGTCGCTGACGGGTTTCCGGCCTTGGTTTCAGCTCCAGTGCCTCTTCAATTGTCTGGCGAAGGTCCTCGTAGCCATCGCGACCGAGGGGCGTGGCAGTAACCACGTGAACAAGTGTGCATGCGCAGTACAGGACAGCTACCACAACGTGTGCCTTCATGCTGGCTATAAGATCCCTGGAATATCAATGAAAGGAGAAATTGGAATTGAATCACGTTCATCTAAACGAACATTTCTGAGAAGCCCGTGTAGAGCCACAATGGCAAGTTGAAAATATTTCTGTATCGTTCAGTTATATTGTTTTCTTTGTGGCGGGTGTAGGGGGAGGGGAGGGTTGTCAAAATAGATGAGAATGAATTATTTGCCGTAGGAATATCAGTATTCCTTTTGTATCGGGTTGTAAGAATACGCTATATCTATTTAAAGGCTCCCAACGCTGTCTGCCAAGAAAACTGACTTTAGAAACTGTGCTAACATGATACATGTCTGGCACCAGCATTCCCTGCAGCGTTACTTGCGTATTTCTTTTTGACCGATATAACATTTGGTTGGTGGGGGGGGGGGGGTGGAGCAGGGGGTGATGGCGCAATATTAGACCTCTGTTATTAAATCTTCTAGAGGGACTGATCAAAAGCGTCTCTTTGAAATAGCGCAAAAAGGAAAACAAACAAAAAAATAAGAAGAAATGAGGCGAGAATATGGTTGATATGCTGAAGTGCGGTAAAAAAGAAAAATCCCTACAAACTGAGTCTTCCGTTCGGAATGGGAAAACAAATAGGTTAGATTTTCCTTAACTCGGAATCCGGTTGACTGATACAACAGCAAGTCACCGGTCCAAGGTAGATTAGTCAAATGTGAAAGTGCAAGCTGCTTATACCGTCACATCATCACATGGGTGATGGTTGGGGAGGAAAGGGTAGGAATGGTGGATGGGCTCTGGGAGGAGGGAAGTCCAGAAGAATCCTCCAATCAAAGTTATCATGTGGATGAAGGTGGAGCGACTGGCAAGTGTATCTCCCTGGGCGTTTACCCGGTTCAAGTCACTGCGTTATTCAATTAACTCGACGGAACAGAGTGCCGAGCTCGCCTCGATAGAGACGCAGCATTTCACTTTTGGAGGACCTTCTCCGCTTTCCCCCCGCCTGGAAAATCCAATTCGGTCAATTTCAACTTGCATGCAACTAGCCAGTTAATGCGATACGCCTAATCAAGGAATGCACCTCCCTTGGTCAAGCAGCTAATCCCCCCGAGACGCAAACCCCATTGCTCTCGTTTAGAGTTCAGAGGTTGTAAGGAATTTCTTACCATGATGTTTGTGCAACGCAGCAGGAAGAGACGTAAATTTGTATCACAATTACTGTGGTTTAGGTATAAATGACAACAAGATAATGATACAGGGTATTGGCAGATCTGATCTCTGTGGGGTTTTTTTATGTGTGTGTGTTTTGATAAATTAGACACGAATCTGCTATATCTCCAACTTATCATCATGAACATGAGTAGAGTATCAGAGGTTTGTTCGCTTGAATGATAATATCATTCAAGAGGAAATTAGTTGTGAGAAACGCTCAAACAAGACTGATGGGCATCGATGGTCACTTCATGTTCACTTGCCTTCCCATCACATCGGGTTAATCCAAAGTCTGGAACAAAAGGACCAGTTGAAGCGAAAACACAGTGACATTTTTTACGGGGTCAGCAATGGTTAGAAATTCGACAGATCGCAGCATGAAAATTGACAATATTTTCCTGTCTTTATGTTAACAACGACAACTATAGTGCAGCAAACATGGCGCATCTATCTTAGCAAAAAAAAAAATACTTGCATGTTTCTGAAATGAAAGAACACTTGCTTCTGCAAATCATTTCACAAGTTCTTGAATAAGGTACTTTTGGGCATAAAACCGTGTAATGATCCATGGTGTGACTCCAGCAATTCTGATGAAATCATTATATCCGATAATTGTCAGCAATTCTGATGAAATCATTATATCCGATAATTGTCACCAAAATTAATTGAGTTAAATGTAAACTTTCGACATGTTCGAGGTGAACTGAACAGGAATGTCTTCTTTGTTTCTGTTTTTTTTTCTCCTGTCGAGACCAATGTCAGCAATCTACTGGGTCTCATTCATGACATGATAAGTTAATTTGGTGTTTGTTAGTTTGCTTGTTTGTTTATGTGTTTATTATTTGTTGTTTTTTTTTTTCCATACAGGGCAATGAGTCTCATCCAAGTGACCTTTGAGTACTTTACAATCTGTGACGTCATATGAACATTTCCAAGAATAGGCAACTGCTTCCACCCCCCCCCTTTCAAACAAAGGGAGAAAGTCAAACTCGGATTACGTAGTCTAAGTGCATTTCTTCGCGATCGATGCTGTTGGAATTTATGTCGACGTAAGGATTGGTATGCTTTACATGTATACATAATACGTCACCAGGACATCAAATCTATAACTTGACGATAGCTCCCACCACCACGAAAAAAAAAAAATGGACGAATATCTCTCAATCCAAGTATCCCTTTAGATTATATATTTCATCTCTGTTCTCACTAAGCTTTTTCTGTGAGGTTGATTAACCTGTAATGTCGTGTGAATAGATAATGAAAACAAACGAGATTGCATGATTTGCGAGGTAAGTGATGGGCGAGGTAAGAGCAGATTTCATTTTTTTTTTCAATCACCAGCTCTCCAATTTGCAGTGCAAGAATGATATCATGGGTATTAAATTAGCTGTCATGACACATAAGTTATGCCCTGGTGTAAAGATGACATTCTTCCGAGTGTTACCACTTCGGTGGGACCATTTTCTTTTTTTCTTTTTCTTTTTTTTTTTGGTGGAGGACTGCGTGTTAAATTTCAGGAACGGAGCACCCTCTGAGACTGTTTAATGGGATAAGGCGAATTAGTCACGATTTTTTCCTGTAAGTAGCGTTCCAGCCAGGAAACGCGAGTTTGCTCGGCGTACACGCACAATGTTTGCATTGACAAACGTCACGTTGACCTACCCCAATTTTTTGCATTCTCTCCCGCTAAAAACGAAAGTAGAATTCCTTCTGCTGTCATTCCCCAGTTATGTTTCCCCGCAGGAATACTGTATATATACTATTTGATGTCATACAGCTAAGACTCTAATTCATTAAAGTATCATTAGCCCCGCGACAGACTGGGGTAAATATTGCAAATCCAGGGGGATTTTTCTCTGGTAACCCCTGTGTAGTTGCACAATATACTGTGTCAGCGGATGTAGCTGCATGGTGCAGAAAGAAGAAGAAACATACAGCACTTCTTGTCTTGAGAGTCACTTTAAGATGCTTCAATAGTCTAGAAAAATACAGAGCAGTTTTCACTGACCTGTTCCGTTAATATCAATATTCTCAAATACGAGTTTGTATCTAACAACTTCAATTTGTGGAAGGGATCACCATCTTCAAATACAACAAATAAATCACACACACACACACACACACACACACACATGCACACACGCACACGCTCACACAGACACACGCACGCACTCGCACAGACATAAACACAAACATAATCCTATAGATATATATCAAGCTTTTGGACCATTATTTCCTTTTTTTTCAGTAAGTTCATATCATAGGTAGATTGCCCATACTTGTCAACCTTTATCTCTCTTGCTTCCTCCTCTTTCTGTAATTTCTGTAAGAAAAAACAAAACACCCTTTTCATCCACATCCACTCTTCTTAATAAGATTTTCTAAGAAATGGAGTTCATCCATACGTACAGTCAACCCCGCCTTAGCGGCCACCCGTTTACATAGCGGCCATCTGCTGTATACGGCCAATAAAAACAATTCCCCTACCCCTTTTCGTCTTCCTTGGGCGGCCGATATAGAGAAGTTTAACTGTGTACACACACACACACACACACACACACACACACACACATATATATATATATATATATATATATGCATTTTTTTTTCAGGTAAACATTGATAATGAAGAACGCTGAGTGCTAGAGTAATGTCGAACTGATTCTGCCAGAACAGAATCACGCTTCTTTATAATGTAATTACGTCCGCACCACGATTTGCTTTGTAAGATGAACTTGACACACTTTATGGTGCCATAATTGCCAGCCATGGCTATATAAGGGCCTACACCTGGAACTGAAAATAAATAAATAAAAAAAAAGTATGCCTACAAGTGCACTCCAACATATGCCAAGAAGCAAGGAGATGTAGGCCTAACTGGTGCTGCATGACATAAGTGCTAAACATCGCAATCCGTTACGTCACTCTGATACGTCTTCCTCCTCTTTACCTTCGTTTTCAATGTTTACCCTGTCTGTGCTTCACCACATCCCGCCCCACAAACCGAAATCAATGGAGTCGTCTCCGATAACGCCCTGTAACGCGTCACGAGAAACCCGCGTAGATCGGGCAATCCCATTGTGGTGTTACCGTCGTCTGCTAACACTTCAGTCAAACATCGTCCGAGGCGGATCGATAATCTGAAGGCGGACGAGTTTTGTCAGTGTAGTGGGCACTACTATATCATTTTCCCCTAATCTTCCGCATCCTCAATATTTCAAAGTTGAATTTGACCACATTAAGGGAGAAAAATGCGGAGAGAATCTGGTCAATACTCAATTACTCACTCGAGAAAGAGCCCAGGTAAAAACTACATGGGAAAGCGATGATATTTTCTCGCACGACACTACAAACGGCAAGCTGTTAATGCATCACTATCTAATAGTCATTGAGTATCTCTGAGAAGATGAGGTGTTGTATTTTATTGTCGTTCCTTGCGTATCAATCGGTGATCCCTAAGAAAGAGTGCTCATAGTTCTTCATCTTATTTCTCTTTAACTAGCAAAAGGAATTAGATATCGGATGCGTAATTTAGGATAGAGGTACTGATTTCATAGTACAAGTTATTCTGATCAAATTTGAAACGTGAGAGGTTGATTAACCAGTCATTTCTATAAAAAGTTACCATTGAATATTGACAGGAGATAATTGAATGTGGGCAGGTCATTTGGTTTGATTTGACCTTCCTACGTTCGGTTTATCGACGAAAGTAGGCAAATCAATCACGCTGCCCAAGGCAATCGATTCTTTCTTTTCCATAAAGTTGATTACGCCCAGACCACCGCAGCCTGGCTGGCACGTAGAAGTCCTGAACGCACGACGGAAGTACTGGCAAAAATGCTGTGCCCACATGACAAAAAAAAAAAAAAGAATCAAGGACAGACAAGATTCTATGATCTTCCACTCAAGTCACTACTTAAAGTGGCGATCTAAAACGGCTATTTGTTTGCTTTGTTAGGAGGTGCTATTTTTAAAACAAATACTGAAGCATTTATGAATGTATTGCGAGATTTTGTTCGTTTGTTTGTTTGTTTGTTTGTTTGTTTGTTTGTTTGTTTGTTTCAGCTTCCATCTGAGAAGATGGCTGGATAGCCCATATTCAGCTGCATAAGCTGTTCTTCCATAGGATCCAGGTGGATGTGAGGCGGGATCACTAATTTATCGTGCATAACCCTGTGTTTAAATTCAGGAAAACAACTATTTTTTGTTTCTAAAAACGACTCATTCACTATCTCATGGGGTATAAGAAAAAGATGTGCCTACTTTAAATAAGATTCACTCATGTTTACTGTTATTGGATTGACATCATTGGCAATGGGAATAGGGTATCGTGTTAACTCGGTACCCTTGGGATATGTAATACGTTAATTTGTGGATTCATGTTCCCCCTCTACCGTAGCATATTACATACCCTTTTTACTGCGACAAAGAAATCTTGACGTCATAATAAATATTCAGCGCATGCGTGGCAACATAAATCTCGGTCAGTGCTTTTGATACTGAAACGCTCTCGAAGTCTTCTGTACCCATTGGACGTAAGAGGAGATAATGGTGCTTGCGCAAGAATAACATACACACGCAACACACACACGCACCCTATAAACAAAGAAACAAGTAAATGCACAAAACTAACCACTCTCATCTGTAATTACACGTGGCGCTCAATATATCGGTCATGCGGTTAAACTTACATGATTGCGTGCACTGCATGAAATCAGAGTGGTATTCTAACCTATGAAACTCACATGGTGAGGTCAATATCGATACTTATGAAGTATAGACACGATACAACCCACTGCCTTTAGATAGACGCCATGGGAAGTTTCATCATCACCATCACATAATTATGCAGAAGGCTGATTTACCTTAAAACCCCGTGAACAAGTCAATTAAGTATCGCTGGAGTGTTCTAAAATGATATGGCTCATACATCTCACTTGGAATTGGTCAGTAGGGTGAAGGGAAAGAAGGAAAAAGAAAAGAGATAGCACACACAAGCACACACACAAAACCAACCGATAACGCACATGATCCCTTCTCGCTTTGACGCCACCCATCTTGTGGCAAGATGGAGTACCAAAGTACGTAATACATCATGTTACCCGAACACACTGCTATCTATCACACGTACTCGAGTCACCGTGTGTAATAGATGAGACTTTGCTTTAGACATAGACACAAACGCAAACACAAGCACACGCACACACACACACACACACACACACACACACCCAAAAAACCCTCGCATACAAAAACCAGACAATACACACACGAGTCTATTTTGTAGTACTAAGATCGTGCGTATTTTGAGATGATGATCGCATACAATGTTTCTGCAAGCATTGCATTTTCATTGTTTCTTGGCGGTGGTGGTGTTTCTTACGCATGGTGCTTCTATATTTTCAGTTAGGGAAACGTGTACACTTTAAAGAATTCAAATATCAAATAAAACGATTGAAGGGTGTACATTCCTTTACGTGGATAGTTTTTTTGTTTGTTTCCTTTTGAAAACAAAAACATAGTGATGTCTGTTTTAGAGTTAATTGAAATTAATTCATAAGGGTAAAATCAATACAGCACTAGTCAAATGAACTACTCTTTTTTCATATGTTGATTGTTTTGTTATGTTTATGTATACTCATCATTTTCTGCGCTTATTTTATTTTACATAAAAGACAAGTTTTACGGAAAACAATGGATGTCAGCTCTACGACTACATTTACAACTTACAACCTTACACGTGCTGGCCTGGAAAAAAAAAAGTCCAACAGAGAATAGGTAATCGACCTAGCGCGCATGTCAAAGCGAAGATTAGGTATGGAGGGGTGGGGAAGTTGTTCTTTGTAATGAAAGGAGTAAATTATACAAGTCATTATACATGCATGTCCCCCCTGGCTGGAGGAAAGAGCAGAGTTTCATGGAGATACGAGATAATCACGTGTAAGCCTTGATGACACACGACGTATACACCCGTTCGGGAGGCGCTGTTAAATCTAATAAGGATTCACCGCAGAAACCTTGGCCTTTAGTTTAAATGTGAAAGATTCCGTGCCTGGGCTCCTGTTGGGCAAAGTTTTCTGCGCACAGTTTGGAGAGAAGGAGCGTCCATATTCAAAGATCTACCCTCTCGCTCTCCATCTCTCTCCCTCTCTCTCTCTCTCTGTCTCTCTCTCTCTCTCTCTCTTTCTTTCTCTTTCTCTATCTCTTTCAATTCTTTCTCTTTCGTGTTGTGAGTTGATTGATAATCTGTCGCGATCAACAAAATGCCACAATCAGCTCTATCAGCCCTTTTACCTCTGTATCCTCCTTGTTTTCATCTTCTTAAAAAAAGAAAAAAAAAAGACTTGTCCTGTAATTGATACTTTACAACACAAAATAATTGCCTCATGAAGTACGCCATCAATTACCATTTCCGACACCACCGGGAATCAGAAGGCGTCATTTAATATCACTGGATATGAATGCACAAAAAAAAAACTGCATTTCTGATTCTTTCATTAAATGAAAGAATAATAAATGCCTTTTTTTTGGCGCAGTCATATCCAGTGATAAGAACAGTAAACGATGAAAAAAGCACAACCATAGCATTATTATCTTCAGACCTTTTCCGTTCTTTTTTTTTAATGTTTTGTACGTTAGTTTCTGTTCGACGACAATTCTTACTTCGTAGTCAACACATCATAAGTTGGGAAGAAACCGATACATTGAAATTTTGTTTCCTTTTGGTTGTTTTTTTTTTAATTCCAAACAAATCATCGAAGAAGAGTCGACTTCCTTCTTGGATATTACTAATGCCATCTACTGTCATCGCCATCACCACGATCACCAGCATCAATATCAGTATGAAGGAATAAGATAACAAGTGATTCGACAGACTTGCAAAGAATCAGACTGTTCTTATTGCCCCCCCCCCCCCCCCAAAAAAAAAAAAAAATGTTCCTGTTGATGAAAAAGATGAAACGAAAAGCCTTGACACAAATGTTCACTATTGATCAACGGGATGCTTTCGAAGAAGGATTCTGGTAATCAAGATATCCAACGACAGTCAAAAATGACACCAACCAGGCCGCAACAGGTCGGCAAAACGGTCTTTCTTTGTTTCAGAAGAATCTTTTTGGAAATCCCACCCTTGGAAATAACATATTTGATATAGGCCTACAGTATTTGCTGTGAAAACGCTGCGAAACACAATAGACTAATTTTGTCAGATCCGACATGAATCGCGTTCCATAGCACTACAAAAAGAAGATTGTGGGTCATCTCTGTAATTAAAGACAACAACTCTCCTCAGGCCTTGGATTCTAGGTGAAAACGTACCCGAACCTTTAAGGATACAAGCTCAGCAGCAGGGCATCACGATGATGCCTGGGCCGTGGTAAGTCGATCCTCGATGATGGGAGAGGTGCAAGGGTTCGATCGATGGGGTTACCTCACTTTTGAAATCTAACCCTTGTATCCTGAAACAATAGATAGTATCAGGCGAGCAGATGAGCGAAGGCGTTTGACACCCTTCAGCCACTGGAATCCTCCAGTTATACCCTCCTCCTTCCTAGATCATGCAGCGTTGTCACGGCAACTGGTTCCTCGGGGGCACCGTTGCCTCCTGCAATGTATCAATGGCCGTATGATAATTGGAGCTCAGCAACTTTTATATCCTAAGTTGGCCGGGGCAAAGGTATAATGTGTCACAGTACCGCAGTATTTCGAGTCTATTGAGTTGGAAAAGGGGGAAGAGAATTGCAACTCGCGAAGGGCAAATAAGGATGAGATATAATAATGTTCTGTTTTCTTCTCGTAGCAGCAAGACTTTCCCATGTTTGTTTGATAGTCGGCCAAGAGCATGCACCTGCGCCTGAAGCGGTATAAAATTAATTCAATCCTCCGCTAACCAAGACCTTGCTGTAGAATAATGTAAGGCAACATTCTAAAGGCTGGTCCTGAGTAGAATAGAAAAAACCGTGCTCTTCCATTACCAATGTCATTAAACAAGCTTTCTGAGTTTTTGTTTTCATTATACACATATATTATGGAATTCCATCTCACCTGAGCTGAAAAGGGGGTAAAAATATTAGCTCATTTGTTGAATTCATAGCCTTTGTAGATTCCCTAGTTCAAAGAGATCATTGGGAGGGATGCAAAATGGGGAGTGGCTAAAGACAATATCCCCTCACTACAAGGTGTGAACAGACCTGAATCTCCTGAAGCAGGACGTTCTGATTTCAACCATAACAGCATACGATCAGTCACGCACACTGTGCCATACGCTTGAATGAATGAGCATACGATCGAAAATTTTTCATTTTTCTATTACTATTATCAATCTCACTGCTCTAACGTTTCCGTTGCGGTGACGGAAAACGTCGCGTCGGTTAAGGAAATACAGAACTTTCGAAATTCAAAGAATGATTGATGTATGTTCTTTATGTTGATTGCTTCTTCCAGTTATCCTTTCCAAGTGTTAAATAAATGCAGGATTGACAAGAGGCAAGAAATCACCTTGAACGCCGGAGTATGTGTTTTTACACTCTGTAAAAGCAGAGGATTGTTCTTCAAGTTAAAGTGTGTCTTAAACACGAATGAACGATCGATTAGGTAATGCGCAGTGAAACAGACAGTTATTTGATATATGCATGAGTCGCAAAACTTTGAAAAGAAAGAGAGAGAGAAAAAAAAAAGATACGGAAGAAATAAGACCATGAACATGATTACTTAAACATCGCAGAACCAGTGTTAAGCTGATTACCCATTTTCAACGAGATGGGATAACAGACGTAATGCCACTCCGCCCCGCCGAAGGTTTCGGGGCATTGATCCTCTCAATAAAGGGGCGCGAGAAACCTGTTGGTTACCTGCCTCACTTAGCGGGCTAATCAAATTAAGGAGGGGAATCGTTCAGCCCTATGACCCAGTTCTTATCCGTGACACTTTATCGATAACTTTTCCCCCCTGCTGCCAATTGCTTACGCCATCGTGCACTCGTGGGTCACGATGCGGAAATGAGGAAGGGAACTGGTTGAAGGGAAGAAAACACAGAAAGAAAAAGAGAAAAAAGAAGAAGAAAGAATACACTGAAATTATTCCCATTTGTCAGCATGCCAAACATGTCTTTCCAGAACTCGAAGCTCATGGGTCCAACCCGAAAGAAGAGGGTGGTGGCACTGTGTCGATTATCGTACAAGTGTAGCATTGTAATGACGGGTAGCAATAGACCGGCATGAATCTAGGTCGTTTGGGTCTCGACAGGCATGTTGAAGATATCTGATTAATCACTAGATTTCGATCAATCTTGGTAGAACGCATATTGCTCTATAAACGCCCCTGCAATGAACGTGAGAAAAATAAACAGCTTTGCCGTTGCATCTGGTTGGATTTTTTGCTATTATGATGAGGAGTCTACGTGTTGACACCCTTATCCTCTGACGAATAAAATGAATGGCATTAGTGTGAGACAATAACTTAGACTGGATTACGAAACATTCGCGTACGACCGCAATCATGCTCACAGCCTAACTGTTTACTTTCATACAAACGTATGTCGCGAGATGAAAACTTGCAAATCTAAGGCATTGAAGAAAAAAAAAAAAGGTTTATAGAAGTCGAAAACATCTCATTTCTTTTCATAGATATAATCTTAATGGGTAACTTTCTGATTTTCCCTTTATATTTGTTTTATTTCTGGTGACTTGGAAGGAGGAACGACAAGGTATCGAGAAAGCAATTATTGCACTGGGAATCCTCCCTCGAAATTCTGCCAAGACTTGACAAACTGTTACGCAACGCCAACTTTTGTCCCTTGACGTCATATCAAGAGGAGCGTCTTTATCAAAGCAATAAGAACGCACAGCACTAGCATGGCGTGCACTGTGTATAGATTTACGCCAGCGTTTCGATTAACTCCGTTCCTTAGCCATTTTCGACGGTTCTTTTTTTTTCTCGATTATTATGATCAGTTCTTCCTAAAGCAGCAGTGATGATGGAATAGGAAATCGGTCCAGCGAATTCTGACGACTTGTCTTTGTTCGTGAGAAGAGGAAATTTTCCCGTTACCAGTCCCTGCATTAGAACTGTGATCCGAGCCCTACCGCTTTGAGCCAGAAGCTTATGCAATGGCAGAAGACGAGGAAAATGGTGGTCCTCAGTTTCACCCGAAGATCACGAAAAGATGTGGAAAGAAGGCTTGCCAATAGAGGTTAGGAATACAACTTTGTCCTTTCGTGTGTCGTATCAAAAGCAATAGTAATAAATGTCTCAATTGAATAACATTGATTGTTTGTGTTGGCGTTTTCAGCGTGAGAACATCAAGCGGACTGTGCTGATATTTTGGTGTAGCATACGACCATGTATAGGCAGCTCGGCCGTTCCGGCCTGGTACGGACTTCAGCTATATAGGCCCGACCGGAAATTCTGCTGTATAATATGTAGCAATAGGTGTGATGGATTTGTGATTTCTAAAATCGTTTTCCGAAATACTAATGTCACTGTTCCACAAAATCTATTTGTTACAGAAATGACGCCTACATTGTACTTGTCGCTTATTTCTTGGATGCCTCAGGGGTCTGGCTGTCTGAGTCTCTTGTTCTTCTCGAAGAAAGAAATGCAAACTAAGCTTTCGTCCTCGTTAGTTTTGTTACAACTATAGCAACAACACAGCATAGCAGCATTTTTCACCAGGAAATATAAAGACAACTCAAACTCAAAGTCAGAGGTCAGAATACTTCAATCTAGGAATCATGGTGCCGCTAAAATAACCCTCTAAGCTGATCGAAAGAAACGGACGAACAATGCTCTCTCAGTCGCTTTGTTATTCAACGTTATATGGAACACATCGTGTGAATCACAAGACTGGTAAGACTAGCCCACCAAACTCAAGAAACGACTGTGACATTACCCCAGCCAGGGAGGTGGAAGAGCTGCCACGTATAGCTCCCTGCCCCAACCAACAAACTGTCCGCTCGCCCCTTCCCGACGAAGAAGGCACTTTAATGCCTCTAAGTGTTTCAATACGCTTATGTTAGTATAGTTAAATGACGTGGGCCTTTAATTGATACGTGTTGGAAGGAGAAGATGTTCCATGGCAGATGCAAAGTCAGCAGAAAAAAAAAAAGATTGTTACGAACTCATGAATTGTTTGCTGCCATATCCTGCTTAACAAACAAACAAACAAAAAAACATTGTCATAGAGACAAACAAACACACAAACACACAGATACACAGGCACACATACACATGATAAAATCCAGGGTCTAATTTAATGTAATTTTCTCTCCATCCCCCTCTCCCTCTCTGTTTCTGCATATGTTACTGAGGTTTTTAAGATTTTAATTTTACTGTTCTGTAGTACCCATCGATTTTACAAGTTTGTCTATATGCGTACAAATACTCTTGTAATAACGGATCCTAAAGAAATTAGCGTAAGAACCTGTGCCATCCTCTTTAGGGGCGGATCCAGGAATTCTGTAAAAGGGGGGCAACTAATGTTTCTGGTACCACTTCCGGGTTTCATTTCATTTGTTCTTTTTATTTCTTTTGTTTTAACCAAAAATAAAGGAGGGGCGCGCCCGGTGCGCCCCCCTCTGGATCCGCCACTGCTCTCGAACCATTTCCCAACGAAATTATAAAGTTTGTATAATCTTTACAAGATCTACATGGGTTGAAAAACCTGTTATGAAAGATGAAAGAGTATTATATTATAATGTTATTATTGGGATATCTCATTCATTTCAACACCGATTTTCATCAAATACAGTTTTGATTCCTCTTAGAATTGCATGCTGTCTAGCATTTCATAAAGTGGTTTGTAAGTACCTCGCAAAAAGTTAAAAGATGAATCCTCACCTCAACCAATACTATATTATCCCTTTAACATCGAGTGAACCTTTCCCAAAAAGATGTGATGATGACGCGTAACCGAAGAAGTTCAAGTGACTACATTAAAATACCATGGACATTAAGTCCCCTACGGAATAATGCCTTACTAAACTGCTACTTAGGCATATCAACAAGAATGTGAACAAGTGCGGGGGAAAGAACATGTTGCCTTCTTACGGATTTAAAGAAGAAAAAAAAGATGGCAGCTACGCTCTTAGCCTGCATTTGTTCACAGTCCGGCAACAAAAATAATCAGCAGGAAATAGTAAAAATGACTGCAGTGTGAGAGATTTGCTTAAAACGAATTTTACGGCTTGACACTCCTGAGAGAGTCGTTGTACCGGGGGTAAGGCAGCTGGGTAAATAGCCGAACCCTGCTCCCGGTTGCCGTAGCCTCTTGCGACTTTCAAGGCCCGCTGGGTATTGGCGAATTGATATTATGACCGGATTTTGCCAACCGTCTTTTTTCTCCCTTCTCTCTTCTAGATGTTGTTTATGAGCTTCGCAAGACAGGGCACGAAGATAACAACATAAATGCCCGCCGCACACTCTTGCAGGTAACAATATCGCACGGAAGACGGGTAAGAAACTTGCGATGATATTCGCACTCTCTATCAAATCACAATACGGGGGGCGCCACGAGCATATTGGTGGATCAGGGGAGGGGCGGTTTATGAGGCGGATTGCAGGTGATTATATTTACACTTATCGCTTTTCTGTTGTGTCTCTGAAAGGCCAATACGGCAGAAAACAATTGTGTGTGTGTGAGTGTGTGTGTGTGTGTGTGTGTATGTATGTGTGTGTATGTGTGTTCTGTACAATGCAGTCGCCATATCATATTGACAGGTCAGTCATAATTATATTACGTCACACGAAGGAACAACACTGCTTGTGATACGTAGGCCTGTACACTAGTAAATGAACTCTATTTCCCCCTCTTCTCTCTCTCTCTCTCTCTCTTTCTCTCGGTCTCTGTCTGTCTATTCCTCTGTCTGTCTATGTGGATCTCAATGGCAGTTGAAATCTAGCTGTAACATTGACAACCACCACCCCCCCCCCCCCCCCCCCATTCAACGAGAAAGAGAAAATAGAGGTACAGGAACAGGGGAGAGAAAAAAACAAAGAGAATAATTAACAACAGAATAAGAATATTAGAAGAAAAAAACTACTTACATAATTCATTATTATCGTAAAAAAGTCGCTGCATCCGTTTCACAATTCATTCACTGTACATTACACTGAAGGATCCAATTTAAGATAGGTGGAGTATGATAATAGCATCTGCCCCACCTATATATAATATAAATATCTGTATAATTATAATTATTGGTACACGTGTACTTCAAAGGCAGCGTGCAGCTCGGTATTTGAACAATCTTAACCCATTGAAGACGAGTCCCGAGTAAGCTCGGGCAAATGTCTATTGGAAATGCTTGTTGTAGCAAAAATCAATGGGTTAATCTGATGTCATTCGATGAAAAAAAAAAGTTTTGTTTTACTTATAAGACAAACATACGTCACTCTGTCGTGCTCGAAACATACGAATTACGTCACTATCCTTCACTGAATATACACTCTTCTACACGCACAGACACACACAGATACGAAAGAATGTCCTTTATCATGACACACGTAAACGGGAAGAAGTTATGGTGGATGAAGAAAAACAACAATAATGTAGACGCGATGTCTTTTATTAACATAATGTTCGGATGATGGAAACAATCATACTCTGTTGATGCAGCGTAGAGAGTGAATATCTCATTTCCTGTTTTGTTTTGTTTTGTTTTGTTTGGCTTTGTTTTGTTTTGTTTTGGGGGTGGTTTTTTCTTTTTTACATGGCCGTGGGACAAGGCATTAAAGTACACAGGGATAAACTTAATACTTGGGTAAGATGCAATCTTAAAATGTGTGCGTCCAATTAGTTCAATTGTAGTATAGGAACTAGCACGATATTAATTTTCTCAATATTCGTTCTCTATTGTTGGCGCCAATTAGATTGGATGTCTTCGGGCAACAGATTAAAATCCCTGAATCAAATTCGAGAAACGGCGTTACATGTCGGCTAACCCTGGCGACTTTGTACGCCAGCTCCTCAGAAAGAACATAAGAAAGTATTATGCCGCTCCCTGGGCAAAATTGAGCAGACAAGATCATACTAAATATAGGTTTTTTTCTATAGGATAAATTTTATAGTCGGCGTACTGTTTTACAAGGATATCGTTCAATCGTGATGAGTTGACAAAAATAAAAGAGTGAGGTGTGTATTTTTCTTTCTTCATTTTGTTACAGGGAGCAGTTCCCTTCAATGATACGGCAGTCACGACAATTTCTTTCGTTCCACTCTCAAGGATAGTTTCGCAAATTATGCAAAGTCCCCTCTTCATGATTTTTCTTTTTTTTTTCTTTTTTGCTATGAGCAATGAGGTTCTGATCGTAGCGCTTTGACAAAATGAAGGAGTGAGGTATGTATTTTTCTTCATTTTCTTACAGTAAGCAGTTCTCTTCAATGATACGACAGTTACGACAATTTCTTCCGTTTCACTCTCAAGGATAGTTTCGCAAATATTTCTGCAAAGTTCTTACGTCATGATTGTCCTTTAGAGCAGTCTGTGTTTTTTTTCTTGCTATGAGGTTCCATCTTCAAAATCAAGCTTGAAATTGTTTTATATACATTTTGACATATCGAAATCAAAGCATAGCAAACCTCAAATTAAGACATTTATCATTTATCATAACTTGATTGTTTGTTTCATTTCGCCTTTATCAGTTTGTCCCTCTTTTCTTGCTACACTTCCGTTCTCCAAACCGAAAATTTTACTATCATCTATCATGTCTATTACTCGTTAACTGATTATTATCCACCCATCTCCACCTATAACTGTACCTCCACTCCCGGCCCCTTCCCCCTCCGCACACGCAGCCACGTTTATGCTGGTATTGGTTCAAGTTGCAAGCAAATATCTTCTGCGGCCTAATATATAATAGCTAGTCTTCACCATTAACCCGGTGCTTACGAGCTTCTGCGGCCTAATATATAATAGCTAGTCTTCACCATTAACCCGCTGCTTACGAGCTTCTGACTTCTTCAGACTTTGCACAGCTGCCATACATTCCATCACACAATAGGTTTATTCTCTAAAAAAAAAATCGAGTGAAAATATTCACTCTTAAAAGAGTGAATACAAAAAAGAGTGAATTTACAGTGAAATTGGAGTGAATTTTGAGTGAAAATGTTTATTTTCACTCATTTTGGAGTGACCTCAGGGATCACTCGAAGATTTTGGAGTGATCCCTGACGTCACTCTAAAACGAGTGAAAATCAACATTTTCACTCGAAATTCACTCCAATATCACTCTAATTTCACTCTTTTAAGAGTGAATATTTTCACTCGATTTTTTTTTTAGAGAGTAGATTCCCTTCATGACAATGAATTTCTCTTTTCACTCAAACGTCATACCAAAGAAGTTGGTTAAGTCGTTAGATTGTTGTAGGCCTCACATTGTAGAAATATGCAAATACATTATCACCTCCATGACTGATGTCCTGCAGTAATTGTCACGTAAAGTACTCCGTCACATGTGCAGGAGGCTCTCATTTCATGCCTTTGTTTACGTGAAAAATAATTACGGTAATAAATCTGGAAAACAAGCAAAGATGCATTGTGGTGAACATATCAATATACACACAGAGTGTTTAAAGCACCTTCAGCGGGAACAAAGTTAGTAATACCTTCAATCATGGCGCATGCATAATCATTGTTAGAGAAGCCATGGCGGTGCATATGGAATATGATATCCCCTATTTTTGCATGCAGGTTTTGTTCAAGGTTAATGCATTGGTCAGCGTGTTGTACATCCAGGATATGGGAAATCATACTTGACTGTCCAAGCTCTGACTGTGGTCAGAGATGAGCATACATGTCTACCAGAGATTTCTGAGGAGCCCCGGGGGGGGGGGGGGGGGAGGGGGCACGAGAAGTAAGATGAAGGCGGAAATTTCACCATCACGACATCTTAATAACATTAATAATTACATACAGAGAAGTTGATGCGAATTGGAGGACAGAGTCGGGCCGGATGAAAAGGCTCTAATGCAAATAATGAATTTTTCCCAATTCACTGGATATCACGCTTGACAGCACCGGTGCATTACAACGGCACAAGCGCCATCGACTGAAACAGGGACGCCTTGCTTGATGTTAGCTTTTCATCTCCGAAAATTAATCTAGGTTTAATCCGCAGACTCCCTAGGGTTTGGGGAGGTCAGCAACATGTTCTACATATTTGCCTTAACCGAAAGCATTTTGGGCAGGCTGCAAAATGATATTTCGATGTATGAATACGCATACATAATGCCAGACGTCCTAAATCAGAACTCTAGACAGAGTGCAAGATGATACCAAATCTAATGCTGGTCCAAATTAGTAGGGTGCCTTAAAGAGACGCTTGCGCAACGCGTCCATTTTGGCACGGACTTAAAAAGGTCAAACTCAGTACCCTTGCTCTACCAATACCTGAAGGTATAGATCTTACCCATATAGATGAGATTCATCCAGCACGCAATGGGCAAAACCGACAAAAAAGTACAATGCAGACCAATTAACTTAGTGTTTTAATGGTAATTGTACGATGAAACGAAATACTGCGAGTTGGAAAGTAGAATTGTTTTTGGTTGATATTGTAAAAACGATATAGTCGTTAGTCCTAATGAAATTACAAAATTATTATTATCATTAATATTTGTAGGTTTCCTTTCAATTCTCTTCATATCATTGGGGCTGAAAAGTCTAGATATTAAATTGAGGATATTTTCCGTACCAGACATCCCTTTCGTACGATGAATTTATTTTCCTCAAAGTTTGCTGTATCTGAGACCTATTGTATCTTAACTTGAATTTGTTTTAAGGACATTGTTATAGATGTCATTTCACGCGTTAGTTTGAAAGCGTGATTCAGAGTTTTTGAAATACAATGGAGTCAGTATCCTTCTTGTAGGATATCAAAAAGCAATCAGATTAATATTGAGGAAAATGAGGATACTTACATCACCGAAAACAAGTTTGTTTGTTTGTTTGTTGATAGATACTTTATTTTCGGCAAATCAAGATACATAAACTGAATAATCGTGAACATGGGAATATACAAAGTATATTTGAAACAGAGTCGTTTGACTTGCATAAACAATTATATAAAAGGAAATTAATGATATTATAAACAGTATGCATGTCTATGCAGCTGGGATTACAGTAACAATATTATATTTAGGAAATGATAATGCAGAGGGCCGCCATTGTAAGCATTGCTTGAAAAGATGGCCGGCCCGAGGAAAAGGTAGGTAGGTAAATTGGTAAACAATACAAATTCTGCTGCGAGGATAGCAGGGGAAAATAAACTCTGATGTGTGAAGGTGGTGAATGTGCGTGCGAGTGCTTGAGAGTGCACAGGAGCAGATAGGCTGGGATTTGGAATGATAAAAAAAGATGTTGCTACTATCGGGAGACCAGCATAAGTCATATAAATTATTCGGGCTTAATTCGTATTTGAAGTATACTGTGATAAAATATACTTCTTTAAGTTTGCTTTGAATGAAAACAAGGAGGCACACTGTTTCAACTCTTCAAGAAGAGTGTTTCATGTATCCGGACCGTGATGTCTAATCGACTTTTGAGCAAGTAAAAGCTTTGGATTACTTAATGAAAATCATGGGAACGACGGGTAGGGTATGAGTGAATATGATCATTAGTATCTAGGACAATATGGAAAAATGGTAATAAATTTCGAATGTGTTTGTACATAAATATAGCAGTTAAATATGAATGTATATCATGGCCTTTAGAGTTTTTAGGCGACAAAATATGGGATCAGTGTGAGCCAAAAAATTTGAATGTGTGCATATACGAAGAGCCTTTTTCTGAAGAAGAAAAATTGTGTTCAATTTGGTTTTGCTACAGTTGCCCATACAATATTACAGTACATTACATGTGGTAGAAATAAGGTGTTGTATAACATCATTAAAGTTTGATCATTAATTAAATATTTTATTCTCCTTAACACACCAGTTGCTTTAGATATTGCTGTTATAATACTCTGGACATGAGTATTCCAAGTTAGATTGTTATCTAGGGTCACTCCTAGGAACTTGGTTGAATGTTTCTCAGCAATGTTTATATCATCAATAGAAATACTTTGAGGAAGGGTGGGTTGGGATTGAAGCGTATGAAAATGTATAAAACATGTTTTATCAATATTCAATGAAAGCTTATTACTTCTAAACCATTTCGAAATATTACTTAATTCCATGTTAAATGTATCAACCAATGTTACAATATCCTTGTGGAAATAAAAAAAACATTAGTTTGCCTCTTGATTGAGTTCAGACTGAGGATGATTCCTCTTTAGTAAATAATGATAAAAAATTGATGATGACAAAATTCTTACAAAAGAAACAGAAATAGCAGTAGTCCAGGTGACGATTATTAACGATGCGAAACAATACTGCTGTAACAATGACAATATCATTGCGGTTGACATGGAAGACGATGACGACATAAAAGGATTACTTTTCCATCACTGAATTGATCTTACTTTGTTACAAGTGCAAAGTATGCATTCTTTTCTCTTGTTATGTAATCATCCGTACTCATGTTTTGCATTAAACTTACTGATTTGTACAGCTTTCAAATTGTTTAACAATATGTATTAACAAATGTGTACTTTGTATTTTTGGTTTTTATGGAAACAATATACATAATTATAATTGAATTGAATTGAATGAAAAGTTTATTGTAAACACGATAACTATAGCCTTGAATTCTACACGTGAAATTCACAGAGTGGATTGCTGAAGTTATTCGTTTACATCAATAAACTCAGCAGATTGTTGAAATATGACATAAAAATGAATGTCCTTATGATTCACCAGAAATTGAAACAGAGCAAGTACGATATGAGAGGAGAGTTGTGATTACGTCGTCATAATTATAACTTCAAACATTTCAACGACGCAATAGAAGATCCGCATGGTGTGTGTGTGCGTGTGTGTGTGTGTGTGTGTGTGTATGCGTTTCACCTGTGTATATAAACCAACAAAGCCAACAAATGGGTTGTTCATTGGCATGCGATGCCTTAGTAACAGCCATTTTGAAAAAGTCGTAGAGAGCGATGAACGTTTCATAATCTCCCTCGGGATGTCAGGAATAGAGCAGTGCACTCAGCGGAAAGGCAAACAAGTTGGTAAAATAATGAGCACCAAAATTCAATTAAAAACATCACAAAACATGTGTGTCATGCTGTTACAGCACGCATGATCCCTCGGGGAAGAGAGAAAGACAAAAACAGTTACTTTATCTTCCTTGAATGTCATATTGTCACACCCAGGCTTTTATAATTGTCCCCTAATTCCGTTGATGGCATCTATTCTTTTCTTCGGCATTGTGGACACTTTACTTTTGGTACACGCGCCAATTTCTGACATGACGATAAAGCCAGGAAAACTGGCAAGAACGCGTGATGCTACTCCTGTTGCGTTCATTGGTCTCCTAATTAATGTGGCGTCGATAAAAACAGAGCTGTAGAGACAGGGGAGGATGTTTAATGCACTGTTATTCCTGTTTGCTTCCCAGACGTGTCCTGTAACGTCTGTGTCTGAAATGATCACCCTGCTTGTTCATGACCTATCTACTAGCGTTGAGCTACGGCCTGACGGATAGGGAGTTTAAGCGCACTTTAGAAGACGAACAACTTCGGAAACAGATTGGCAAAGGAAACGGATCGATAAAGACGCATGTATTTTGACAGTGGGAGGCACGTCATCGGAGGACGAAATGAAAAAAGAGAGAAAAAAAGAGAAAAGCTTTAAAGAGAGAAATGAAAAAGAAGATGATAAGGGAGGAGAAAGAAAAGCAAATGGAAAGACAGATTGGTTACCAAGTCTTTGCGATTACCTATGGTCGGTTACCTCTGAACTATTGGCATGTATAATATGATGAAAAGCATACAAGTGCTTCCCCTTCCCGGCAAGCAATTGAAGACGTCCAGACCCATATATCTCTCTCGTCCTGTCTCTTCAATCTCCCCCTCCCTTTCAATCTCTTTATCTCTAAATCTCTCTTCCTCTTTCCCTCCCTTTGTTTTTTTCCCTCCTGCCTTCCTTCCGTTCCTGCTTTCTTTCATTCTTTCTATCATTTTCCACAGCCCCTTTCTCTTTCTTCTTTCTTTCCCTCTCATCTTCTCTGAATTGTCTTTCCCTCTTTCAAAATGATCTGTTTTCTTCTCTTTCTTTCTTCTCTCCCTGTGATCCCTTACTATCTATCTCTATATCTCATTCTTGTTCTTTATCTATCTGGCTGATGATGCCTTTACGTAACTTAACTTCCGGTCTTTCATAAAGTCACTTTTTGTTGTTGTTTTTTTCCGTTATTTCTTCCTTTGTTTTTCTGTCTCTTTCTAACACACACTCAGACAAACAAAACGGAGATGGTATCTACCGAAAACCTCCTCAAAAGCTGCGACCCGTATATGGGCAACCTTTCCTTCGTCACATCCTCTCGCAGTGTCAAAAAATTGTGAAAATAGCTTCTCTCGGAAGGGCCAACGTTAGCGATTTCGGTTGGTGAAATCGTTGCATATTCAAGCGGACCAGATTTTGGACTTAGCAGCTCGCCGACGGCAAACCTAAAAGTAGGCTCTGGGATTAGAGAGGCAAATAACGTGTAGCCGCAGAGGAGCTAAACGTTGCCCTAGAAGGCTCATGCCAAAACGTTGATCTATATTAAAGTGAGAACGTGGAATAGTCTGCTGGCCATACAACTTATGCTGGACTATTAAAAGGAAGAAGTGTCTTTGCTCCGAGGATCCATTTTTGGGTGAACTATCAATATTAAGACGACGTGGTATTCCAGACCTCATATTCATCAGTTAATAAGTAAATCCCATTTAGGTATCAGCCACAGAATCTCTGCACATGTGAGATTTCAGAGTGATCCTATCTCCTAAATGTATGTTATGCAAACGTTAAGTAATGACTTGGAATATCTGTAGGGTAGGGTTGTATAAAGGAAGAGCTATTAAAGGAGAAAGATACGAAGAAAGAAGGGGTGGGAGAGAGTGGGAGGGAGGGAGCGAAATGTGTTTGTTCTGTAATAAGTCAACAATTTCCGTTGATTAAGGTTTTTGTAGGCAATTTATCACAGATACAGATGCTTATCTCTGGTATAAGAACACCATTTTGTTTCGGTTAAGAGTATGTTAAAATCAATATACAAATGCTTCATAATGTATTTGATTTCAGTTTGGCTAATATTTCATCCATAATTATTGTAATCATCGTATAGGAACTGTTCCGAAATATGACATGCATGTTGAGTAATGACTATGCAAAGTGATTAACGGCCTCTTTACTTTTTAGAAAATACTTTAACAACAACAACAACATTTTTTTTTGTGAAACAATAAACATTAGAAATTCTCCTGAAGTAAACAAAACAACAGTCATGTGAACAATAATCGTCTTTCATGCCGTTTTGGTTTCATAGTTCACTGACATTCATAGTTTTGGTACTGTATGTTTTTGATACGAAAATTATGTCATCTTTATCCCTGATATTCGCAAGGTGTTCCTCTCTGTCTCTCTCTGTCTCTCTCTCTCTCTCTCTCTCTCTCTCTCTCTCTGAAAACAACAACCTGTATTTACCCCATTAGGTCATCGTCTGCAAATCTGATTATTCTCCGTTTTCGGAAACAAAAAATACTTACAGTTGTATCATCACACTTAAAATGCTTATCATCAGTATTAATTTCATAATTATTATCAATGCATAATATTAAGGACATTTCAAACGAAAATTTTACATAATTTTACATGTTAGGCCATGTTTACCTTGGTGGTCTTCAAATTGATAGATTTTTGTTGCAAGTCTCGAAAGACGGCCTGCAACTAATGAGGCCGGCAACTTTTTTTAAGGTCAGCTAGAAATTTTCCCTTTCGTTCTTATTTGAAGGAGACCCATACAGGGATGTATGACACCGCCGTACACGCCAATAGATACGTGCTAGAGCACATTGTAAGTCAGAGAATCAGGCACACTGACAATAAATTGGGCACACACAAGAAAGGGTTTGTGTGTTGCAAAGGCTGGGGAATATACTCGTTCTAATCAAAGCTATCAGAGCAGCTGATCAGAGCAACATTTGAAACTGCTAATAGCTCATTGTCTTATACATACGTCAACGCTGTTGGAGCTTTAACTACATGGTTCAGAATCTGCGAGTTGATCGCACAAACAATGGATTCAAATAATTTTAAAATTCAAATAATATGTTATTTGATTTGAATTGAAGGCAACAATCAATCGTCACTGCCTTGAAAAACAGGGCCAACTTTTACCGACTCTATATTATATACCTGTGTGGTATATGGTTGAGTCGATCTTAGGATCACCCACCAAGAGAATAAGATTTCCGTGTCTACAGTTTTTTTAGCTTTTTTATTTTGTAAAGTCATTTCAGCGTTGTAATTAAATAGTTCTGTTCAAAAAATATGTTATCTTGATGATATTTTGACATCTGCAGTCACAGTCCCAAACGTTTAAAGGAAATCAATATACCCCAAGAGCAATGTGGATTGGGTGAAAGCAGCAACATTTAGAGCACGTCCGTGGAAGTTTGAGGAAAATCGGACAATCGATGCAAAAGTTATGAAATGTAAACGTTTTGGTGTTGAAACCACTGGATAAGAAGACTACTTGAGTTATGACATCATGTGTGGACATCAATATTAAGAAACAGAAAGAAAATTTAACATGCTTTCATTTTTTCTAGGGTATAGTAATGAAAGAGCCTTTGACTAACCACTTTCAGAAAGCATGAAAAGCAGGGGGATTAATTGCTACCCTTTACATATATATATATATATATATATATATATATATATATATATATAATATACACTGTAAAAACATCGGTGTTACATTTAACACCACGGATGTTAAATCTAACACCGATCAAACTTCAATAAAGGACCACACCCACAGGTGTTAAAAATCCACTGTGATGGTGTTGAAAAGTGTTCACCTGACACTTCGTGGTGTTAATTTGACACTGTACCTGGTGTTATTTTGACACTGTGCTGGTGTTAATTCAAAAATGACACCACATGATGTTGATTTGATATTTGTTGGTGTTAATATCAATGGTTTAACACCCGTCCAGCTTCAATAAGAGACCACACCAGCTGGTGTTCTTTGGTGTAAATTTATTTTCACATTTTTTTAAAAATCTCGTATTTTAATGTAAAATTCTTGATTGTCTTGTTTAAATTAAAAATCAACAGGAAGTGCAGTTACTAACAAACTCTTCTAAAAACAGTTTAAAATTTGGAAATGACACCCGGAGGTGTTAATTTAACACCATAAATGAGCACCGAAAACGTAACACCAGCTCGGTGTTCACTATTTAACACCGAACTTTTTGCAGTGTATATATATATATATATATATATATATATCAGTATCAAGTTGATGGAATGTGTAATTTTCATGAAAAATGAATTTTTGTTGAATTCTCTTTATATTTTCTTTATATTATTGTCCACACATGACGTCATGAACTCTAGTAGTCTCCGTAGCCAGTCATTACAGCACCAAAACTTTAAAAATTAAGAACTTTTGCATGGATTGTCCGATTTTCCTCAAACTTTCACTGATGAGTTCTACTATTATCATGTTCCTGCTTTTTCACTCAATCCACATTGCTCTTTGGGTTTTGGTTTCCTTTAAATAAAGGAGAAAGATGCTAGATGTGCGAAATCAGGATCCTATGTTTGCTGCTTTAATAGCATGAGAGGCGAATTCTGACGCACTCAACATCTTAACCGTTGGATTGTAATTGTTGCGTTAACTCTCTGTCTCCAACATGAACTTAGTGTGTGCTTCTCTGATCCGGTAACAGCAAGAACGCACTTTCCTCGGCACCACGTGTTTCATCGATTTATTTCGCAGGATTGGAAAGCTCTGGTGTAGAGTGCAGCACTTCGGAAGCGGAAGCTATTCTTCGCACCTTTATTTGTGTGTGTGTTTGTGCCTGGTCGTCTGATTAATTCTGCGTTTTATTGTTGAAATTTATCATCCGGATGACTGTTTCCTGAGACGTCTTCTCGGATGGCACTGTGACGCAACTCGCGGCGTAGTTCTTCGCTGACTAACGAGCTATTAACAGTCCATCAGTGACAAGGCAGTTTGGACGTCAAAGGAGATTTTCATCGGCCAATTTGTCCAGTATCTGGCAATCTCTTTGGATTGTTCCCCCATCGCCGGTCTGGTCATTAATCGCCAATCGCCTCGTTGAGACGGACAGAGAATCTCACGCCGCGAATTCTCTCTGCTCGGTTTTCCGAATAGAAAATCTTTATCTTGCTCACAGGAGTACTTTAAAACATTAATTTTAAACAGATGATTATAAAGAGTTCACTTTAATGGAGCTTCTTCTTCTTCTTTTTTTTTTGCCAATGCATTGAGGTACTGATATCACTTCGAAACATATCATTACCCCATTACTAGAACAACAATCACTTGTAGTGGACTGTCTACACACCATGAAGAGCATTTCAGCCTGGATGTACTCTTTCATTTCATTTTGCCTTTTGTTTGATAACCTTTCCACACAGAGTACATTTATGAGTTTTGTAACTTATATCTATAGATCAATAAACAATAACAAAAATGTAAAAATTCTGTGTATACACAGACTAAACTTGGATAATGATGAAAGCTACAAAGTGCATTTAAATCAGTCTAGAGTATGTTAAATTCATATTGGTAAATCATGATCAAATGTGGGGGAAACTACAGAAAAGGGTATACGTGTAGGGGTATATGTACCCAGAAAAAGGTGTACACTCACAAATACACCCACACACGCTCCACACAAGCAATGTGCGATCACGGGAAACACATAATACACCTCTAAAACACTTTGACTTTGGTTTTAACCGGATAGGTAGTTATAATCTCTCATAGAGAGGGCCGCTATGTATTACTGTTATTGGGGTTTTTCCGTTTGTAGCAATGCAAATGTTTAAGGGATATGATTATGAAGTGAAAGTCCCTATACCGAAAATATATCAAGCATTAGCTTAAAGGTCCTGTTTGCCCTTGGGAAGAGTGATTTCAACAACAAAAAATGTCAAGATGTGACATTTAATGTATTATGTGTATGTCTGTTGTACCACAAAACATCCTCTCATATAAAACTTTTTGCGATAAAGCCTAAAATATAAGGAAATATCTGTATTTTTTTCTCAATAAGCCGTAACTGTAAACGGTTTTGTCTGGGAACATTTTTACTATACTAAGTATCTATTGCTCACATTTTGTATATCTAACAATACTTAACATTGATTTTACCGATTCAAATCTTTACAGTGGTTGTTTCTAACTCACATTTTAGAACTATTTTAAAGCACTAATGCTGGGTTTTTGTTTCATCTGCAAATGGTAAATTATGCCTTTAGAACACCCCAAATCGTTCGTCATTGTTATTTTCATGAACATGATAAAAAGTTGATATCTTTGAATAACGATGTTAAAAGAGGTACAATCCGAATGCTTAATGCTTTGTCGTAATAGGTTAGAAAACTTGCTCGTCAATCTTTACGGAAACTTCCAAGAAAGCTAGAAAATGTTCTTTAATATATCACAGTATACGGGAAAGAAAGGTGAGAAACAAAGAGGAGAGTTATATAGAATTAATGTATGAAAAAAGAGCAAAACTATACTTTAAAAAATGATCGCTACAGCTTGCAACTGTCAAGATTCTAATGCTTTGCAATAGCTTATAACGGTAATGGTTTGAGTATTCCAACATGTTTCGTTGAATTGAAGTGAAAATGATTGGCTGATACGTTGATTCTGTTACACACTACTTACATTATTACGTATACAAGTTACGTTAACAGAAATAAATATCAACATTGGAAATTTCAGAATCAAGCAACCTTCAATCTGTTTTTAGAAAGAAGGAAAATACACAGAATTTAAATTGTAATTCTTGTTCTGTCAGTATTCCAGTGTATTTTATGACATATCCAAAGAGCCAATTTAATGACGATGATAATGACAACTTTAAATGGTTCTTCCCTGTTTACTCTCAAAAAAAAATCGAGAAAAAATATTTACTCTTAAAGGAGTGAATACATAAAAGAGTGAATTTAGAGTAAAATTGAAGTGAATTTTGTGACCTCAGAGATCACTCCAAAATCTTCGAGTGATCCCTGAGGTCACTCCAAAATGAGTGAAAATGAACATTTTCACCCGAAAGTCACTCCAATTTCACTCTAAATTCACTCTTTTTTGCATTCACTCCTTTAAGAGTGAATATTTTCACTCGATTTTTTAGAGAGTATAATAATACATATATGCATACATATATTATATATACAAACATATAAAATCTGCAAAACTAGCAATCTTGTTGAGGTTTAGGCCTATACTGTAGTTCTCATTGATGCACACATCTCACAATAGACCCTTTAAAGTACCTCCCAGGTGACAATCTTAAAAACACCCAACATGATCATATATCATGGCTTCATATTTCTTGTCAAGTTTGTGCTGATTACCAGGCTTTGCTTTAGTGTTACCCCGTTGGACTGCACTCATTGTCCATCTAACAAAGGCTGCAGGCCTTGGTCTTAACACATTTATTCACAGTGGTATTTGTTTC